>NC_048570.1:100917821-101096859 GCF_013265735.2 Oncorhynchus mykiss | reverse complement strand
GTCATATATTAGAGACAGTAGATCTAGCTGGTCTGTCATACATAATAGAGACAGTATATTGAGCTGGTCTGTCATAATATAATAGAGACAGTAGATCTATCTGGCCTGTCATAATATATTAGAGACAGTATATCTTGCTGGTCTGTCATAATATAATAGAGACAGTAGATCTAGCTGGTCTGTCAAATTATAATTCAGGCAGAAGATCTAGCTGGTCTGTCATTATATAATAGAGACAGTAGATCTAGCTGGTCTATCATAATATAATAGAAACAGTAGATCTAGCTGGTCTGTCATAATATAATAGAGACAGTAGATCTAGCTGGTCTGCCATGATATAATAGAGACTGTAGATCTATCTGGTCTGTCATAATAGCATAGAGGCAGTAGTGCTAGCTGGTCTATCATAATTTAACAGCGACAGTAGATGTAGCTAGTCTGTCATAATATATTAGAGACAGCAGTTCAAGCTGGTCTGTCATAATTTAATGGAGACCGTATATGTAGCTGGTCTGTCATAATATAACATAGGCAGTAGATCTTGCTGGTCTGTCATAATATAATAGAGACAGTATGTCTTGCTGGTCTGTCATACTATAATAGAGACAGTAGATCTAGCTGGTCTGTCATAATATAATAGAGACAGTATATCTAGCTGGTCTGTCATAATATAATTAGAGGCAGTAGATCTAGCTGGTCTGTCATAATATAATAGAGACAGTAGATCTAGCTGGTCTATCATAATATAATTAGAGACAGTAGATCTAGCTGGTCTAGTCATAATATAATAGAGACAGTAGATCTAGCTGGTCTGTCATAATATAATAGAGACAGTATATTGAGCTGGTCTGTCATAATATAATAGAGACAGTAGATCTATCTGGTCTGTCATAATATATTAGAGACAGTAGATCTAGCTGGTCTGTCATAATATAATAGAGACAGTATATCTGAGCTGGTCTGTCATAATATAATAGAGACAGTAGATCTAGCTGGTCTGTCATAATATAATAGAGACAGTAGATCTAGCTGGTCTGTCATAATATAATAGAGACAGTAGATCTAGCTGGTCTGTCATAATATAATTAGAGACAGTAGATCTAGCTGGTCTGTCATATATAATAGAGACAGTAGATCTAGCTGGTCTGTCATAATATAATAGAGACAGTAGATCTAGCTGGTCTGTCATAATATATTAGAGACAGTAGATCTAGCTGGTCTGTCATAATATAATAGAGACAGTAGATCTAGCTGGTCTGTCATAATATAATAGAGACAGTAGATCTAGCTGGTCTGTCATAATATAATAGAGACAGTAGATCTAGCTGGTCTGTCATAATATAATAGAGACAGTAGATCTAGCTGGTCTGTCATAATATAATAGAGACAGTATATCTTAGCTGGTCTGTCATAATATAATAGAGACAGTAGATCTAGCTGGTCTGTCATATTATAATTGAGGCAGTAGATCTAGCTGGTCTGTCATAATATAATAGAGACAGTAGATCTAGCTGGTCCATCATAATATAATAGATACAGTAGATCTAGCTGGACTGTCATACTATAATTGAGGCAGTAGATCTAGCTGGTCTGTCATAATATAATAGAGACAGTAGATCTAGCTGGTCTATCATAATATATTGAGACAGTAGATCTAGCTGGTCTATCATAATATAATAGAGACAGTAGATCTAGCTGGTCTGTCATAATATAATAGAGACAGTATATTGAGCTGGTCTGTCATAATATAATAGAGACAGTAGATCTATCTGGTCTGTCATAATATATTAGAGACAGTAGATCTAGCTGGTCTGTCATAACATAATAGAGACAGTATATTGAGCTGGTCTGTCATAATATAATAGAGACAGTAGATCTAGCTGGTCTGTCATAATATAATAGAGACAGTAGATCTAGCTGGTCTGTCATAATATAATAGAGACAGTAGATCTAGCTGGTCTGTCATAATATAATTAGAGGCAGTAGATCTAGCTGGTCTGTCATATATAATAGAGACAGTAGATCTAGCTGGTCTATCATAATATAATAGAGACAGTAGATCTAGCTGGTCTGTCATAATATAATAGAGACAGTAGATCTAGCTGGTCTGCCATGATATAATAGAGACTGTAGATCTATCTGGTCTGTCATAATATATTAGAGACAGTAGATCTAGCTGGTCTGTCATAACATAATAGAGACAGTATATTGAGCTGGTCTGTCATAATGTAATAGAGACAGTAGACCTAGCTGGTATATCATAATATAATAGAGACAGTAGATCTAGCTGGTCTGACATAATAAAATAGAGACAGTATATCTTAGCTGGTCTGTAATAATATAATAGAGACAGTAGATCTAGCTGGTCTGTCATAATATAATATAGACAGTAGATCTTGCTGGTCTGTCATAATATAATAGAGACAGCATATCTTGCTGGTCTGTCATAATATAATAGAGACAGTAGATCTAGCTGGTCTATCATAATATAATAGAGACAGTAGATCTAGCTGGTCTGTCATAATAGCATAGAGGCAGTAGATGCTAGCTGGTCTATCATAATTTAACAGCGACAGTAGATGTAGCTAGTCTGTCATAATATATTAGAGACAGTAGATTCTAGCTGGTCTGTCATAATTATAATGGAGACAGTATATCTAGCTGGTCTGTCATAATATAATAGAGACAGTAGATCTTGCTGGTCTGTCATAATATAATAGAGACAGTATGATCTTGCTGGTCTGTCATACTATAATAGAGACAGGAGATCTAGCTGGTCTGTCATAATATAATAGAGACAGTATATCTAGCTGGTCTGTCATACTATAATTGAGGCAGTAGATCTAGCTGGTCTGTCATAATATAATAGAGACAGTAGATCTAGCTGGTCTATCATAATATATTTGAGACAGTAGATCTAGCTGGTCTATCATAATATAATAGAGACAGTAGATCTAGCTGGTCTGTCATAATATAATAGAGACAGTATATTGAGCTGGATCTGTCATAATATAATAGAGACAGTAGATCTATCTGGTCTGTCATAATATATTAGAGACAGTAGATCTAGCTGGTCTGTCATAACATAATAGAGACAGTATATTGAGCTGGTCTGTCATAATATAATAGAGACAGTAGATCTAGCTGGTCTGTCATAATATAATTAGAGACAGTAGATCTAGCTGGTCTGTCATAATATAATAGAGGACAGTAGATCTAGCTGGTCTGTCATATATAATAGAGACAGTAGATCTAGCTGGTCTGTCATAATATAATAGAGACAGTAGATCTAGCTGGTCTGTCATAATATAATAGAGACAGTAGATCTAGCTGGTCTGTCATAATATAATAGAGACAGTAGATCTAGCTGGTCTGTCATAATATAATAGAGACAGTAGATCTAGCTGGTCTGTCATAATATAATAGAGACAGTAGATCTAGCTGGTCTGTCATAATATAATAGAGACAGTAGATCTAGCTGGTCTGTCATAATATAATAGAGACAGTATATCTAGCTGGTCTGTCATAATATAATAGAGACAGTAGATCTAGCTGGTCTGTCATATTATAATTGAGGCAGTAGATCTAGCTGGTCTGTCATAATATAATAGAGACAGTAGATCTAGCTGGTCTATCATAATATAATAGAGACAGTAGATCTAGCTGGTCTGTCATACTATAATTGAGGCAGTAGATCTAGCTGGTCTGTCATAATATAATAGAGACAGTAGATCTAGCTGGTCTATCATAATATATTTGAGACAGTAGATCTAGCTGGTCTATCATAATATAATAGAGACAGTAGATCTAGCTGGTCTGTCATAATATAATAGAGACAGTATATTGAGCTGGTCTGTCATAATATAATAGAGACAGTAGATCTATCTGGTCTGTCATAATATATTAGAGACAGTAGATCTAGCTGGTCTGTCATACATAATAGAGACAGTATATTGAGCTGGTCTGTCATAATATAATAGAGACAGTAGATCTATCTGGTCTGTCATAATATATTAGAGACAGTATATCTTAGCTGGTCTGTCATAATATAATAGAGACAGTAGATCTAGCTGGTCTGTCAAATTATAATTAGGCAGTAGATCTAGCTGGTCTGTCATATATAATAGAGACAGTAGATCTAGCTGGTCTATCATAATATAATAGAGACAGTAGATCTAGCTGGTCTGTCATAATATAATAGAGACAGTAGATCTAGCTGGTCTGCCATAATATAATAGAGACATGTAGATCTATCTGGTCTGTCATAATATATTAGAGACAGTAGATCTAGCTGGTCTGTCATAACATAATAGAGACAGTATATTGAGCTGGTCTGTCATAATATAATAGAGACAGTAGATCTAGCTGGTCTATCATAATATAATAGAGACAGTAGATCTAGCTGGTCTGTCATAATATAATAGAGACAGTAGATCTAGCTGGTCTGTCATAATATAATAGAGACAGTAGATCTAGCTGGTCTGTCATAATATAATAGAGACAGTAGATCTAGCTGGTCTGTCATAATATAATAGAGACAGTATATCTTAGCTGGTCTGTCATAATATAATAGAGACAGTAGATCTAGCTGGTCTATCATAATATAATAGAGACAGTAGATCTAGCTGGTCTGTCATAATAGCATAGAGGCAGTAGATGCTAGCTGGTCTATCATAATTAATAGAGACAGTAGATGTAGCTAGGTCTGTCATAATATATTAGAGACAGCAGATTCTAGCTGGTCTGTCATAATTAATAGGAGACAGTATATGTAGCTGGTCTGTCATAATATAAATAGAGCAGTAGATCTTGCTGGTCTGTCATAATATAATAGAGACAGTATGATCTAGCTGGTCTGTCATACTATAATAGAGACAGGAGATCTAGCTGGTCTGTCATAATATAATAGAGACAGTATATCTAGCTGGTCTGTCATACTATAATTGAGGCAGTAGATCTAGCTGGTCTGTCATAATATAATAGAGACAGTAGATCTAGCTGGTCTATCATAATATATTGAGACAGTAGATCTAGCTGGTCTATCATAATATAATAGAGACAGTAGATCTAGCTGGTCTGTCATAATATAATAGAGACAGTATATTGAGCTGATCTGTCATAATATAATAGAGACAGTAGATCTATCTGGTCTGTCATAATATATTAGAGACAGTAGATCTAGCTGGTCTGTCATAACATAATAGAGACAGTATATTGAGCTGGTCTGTCATAATATAATAGAGACAGTAGATCTAGCATGGTCTGTCATAATATATTAGAGACAGTATATCTTAGCTGGTCTGTCATAATATAATAGAGACAGTAGATCTAGCTGGTCTGTCAAATTATAATTGAGGCAGTAAGATCTAGCTGGTCTGTCATTATATAATAGAGACAGTAGATCTAGCTGGTCTATCATAATATAATAGAGACAGTAGATCTAGCTGGTCTGTCATAATGTATTAGAGACAGTAGATCTAGCTGGTCTGTCATAATATAATAGAGACAGTAGATCTAGCTGGTCTGTCATAATATAATAGAGACAGTAGATCTAGCTGGTCTGTCATAATATAATAGAGACAGGAGATCTAGCTGGTCTGTCATAATATAATAGAGACAGTAGATCTAGCTGGTCTGTCATAATATAATAGAGACAGTATATCTTAGCTGGTCTGTCATAATATAATAGAGACAGTAGATCTAGCTGGTCTGTCATATTATAATTGAGGCAGTAGATCTAGCTGGTCTGTCATAATATAATAGAGACAGTAGATCTAGCTGGTCCATCATAATATAATAGATACAGTAGATCTAGCTGGACTGTCATACTATAATTAGAGGCAGTAGATCTAGCTGGTCTGTCATAATATAATAGAGACAGTAGATCTAGCTGGTCTATCATAATATATTAGAGACAGTAGATCTAGCTGGTCTATCATAATATAATAGAGACAGTAGATCTAGCTGGTCTGTCATAATATAATAGAGACAGTATATTGAGCTGGTCTGTCATAATATAATAGAGACAGTAGATCTATCTGGTCTGTCATAATATAATAGAGACAGTATATCTAGCTGGTCTGTCATAATATAATAGAGACAGTAGATCTAGCTGGTCTATCATAATATAATAGAGACAGTAGATCTAGCTGGTCTGTCATAATAGCATAGAGGCAGTAGTGCTAGCTGGTCTATCATAATTTAACAGCGACAGTAGATGTAGCTAGTCTGTCATAATATATTAGAGACAGCAGTTCAAGCTGGTCTGTCATAATTTAATGGAGACCGTATATGTAGCTGGTCTGTCATAATATAACATAGGCAGTAGATCTTGCAGGTCTGTCATAATATAATAGAGACAGTATGTCTTGCTGGTCTGTCATACTATAATAGAGACAGGAGATCTAGCTGGTCTGTCATAATATAATAGAGACAGTATATCTAGCTGGTCTGTCATACTATAATTGAGGCAGTAGATCTAGCTGGTCTGTCATAATATAATAGAGACAGTAGATCTAGCTGGTCTATCATAATATATTTGAGACAGTAGATCTAGCTGGTCTATTATAATATAATAGAGACAGTAGATCTAGCTGGTCTGTCATAATATAATAGAGACAGTATATTGAGCTGGTCTGTCATAATATAATAGAGACAGTAGATCTATCTGGTCTGTCATAATATATTAGAGACAGTAGATCTAGCTGGTCTGTCATAATATAATAGAGACAGTATATTGAGCTGGTCTGTCATAATATAATAGAGACAGTAGATCTAGCTGGTCTGTCATAATATATTAGAGACAGTATATCTTAGCTGGTCTGTCATAATATAATAGAGACAGTAGATCTAGCTGGTCTGTCATAATTATAATTAGAGGACAGTAGATCTAGCTGGTCTGTCATAATATAATAGAGACAGTAGATCTAGCTGGTCTATCATAATATAATAGAGACAGTAGATCTAGCTGGTCTGTCATAATATAATTAGAGACAGTAGATCTAGCTGGTCTGTCATAATATAATAGAGACAGTAGATCTAGCTGGTCTGTCATAATATAATAGAGACAGTAGATCTAGCTGGTCTGTCATAATATAATAGAGACAGTAGATCTAGCTGGTCTGTCATAATATAATAGAGACAGTAGATCTAGCTGGTCTGTCATAATATAATAGAGTCAGTATATCTAGCTGGTCTGTCATAATATAATAGAGACAGTAGATCTAGCTGGTCTGTCATATTATAATTGAGGCAGTAGATCTAGCTGGTCTGTCATAATATAATAGAGACAGTAGATCTAGCTGGTCCATCATAATATAATAGATACAGTAGATCTAGCTGGTACTGTCATACTATAATTGAGGCAGTAGATCTAGCTGGTCTGTCATAATATAATAGAGACAGTAGATCTAGCTGGTCTATCATAATATATTTGAGACAGTAGATCTAGCTGGTCTATCATAATATAATAGAGACAGTAGATCTAGCTGGTCTGTCATAATATAATAGAGACAGTATATTGAGCTGGTCTGTCATAATATAATAGAGACAGTAGATCTATCTGGTCTGTCATAATATAATAGAGACAGTATATCTTAGCTGGTCTGTCATAATATAATAGAGACAGTAGATCTAGCTGGTCTATCATAATATAATAGAGACAGTAGATCTAGCTGGTCTGTCATAATAGCATAGAGGCAGTTGTGCTAGCTGGTCTATCATAATTTAACAGCGACAGTAGATGTAGCTAGTCTGTCATAATATATTAGAGACAGCAGTTCAAGCTGGTCTGTCATAATTTAATGGAGACCGTATATGTAGCTGGTCTGTCATAATATAACATAGGCAGTAGATCTTGCTGGTCTGTCATAATATAATAGAGACAGTATGTCTTGCTGGTCTGTCATACTATAATAGAGACAGGAGATCTAGCTGGTCTGTTATAATATAATAGAGACAGTAGATCTAGCTGGTCTGTCATAATACAATAGACACAGTATATCTAGCTGGTCTGTCATACTATAATTGAGGCAGTAGATCTAGCTGGTCTGTCATAATATATTAGAGACAGTAGATCTAGCTGGTCTATCATAATATATTTGAGACAGTAGATCTAGCTGGTCTATCATAATATAATAGAGACAGTAGATCTAGCTGGCTCTGTCATAATATAATAGAGACAGTATATTGAGCTGGTCTGTCATAATATAATAGAGACAGTAGATCTATCTGGTCTGTCATAATATATTAGAGACAGTAGATCTAGCTGGTCTGTCATAACATAATAGAGACAGTATATTGAGCTGGTCTGTCATAATATAATAGAGACAGTAGATCTAGCTGGTCTGTCATAATATATTAGAGACAGTAGATCTAGCTGGTCTGTCATAATATAATAGAGACAGTAGATCTAGCTGGTCTGTCATAATATAATAGAGACAGTATGATCTAGCTGGTCTGTCATACTATAATAGAGACAGTAGATCTAGCTGGTCTGTCATAATATAATAGAGACAGTATATCTAGCTGGTCTGTCATACTATAATTAGAGGCAGTAGATCTAGCTGGTCTGTCATAATATAATAGAGACAGTAGATCTAGCTGGTCTGTCATAATATAATAGAGACAGTAGATGTAGCTAGTCTGTCATAATATATTAGAGACAGCAGTTCTAAGCTGGTCTGTCATAATTTAATGGAGACCGTATATGTAGCTGGTCTGTCATAATATAACATAGGCAGTAGATCTTGCTGGTCTGTCATAATATAATAGAGACAGTATGTCTTGCTGGTCTGTCATACTATAATAGAGACAGGAGATCTAGCTGGTCTGTCATAATATAATAGAGACAGTAGATCTAGCTGGTCTGTCATAATGTATTAGAGACAGTAGATCTAGCTGGTCTGTCATAATATAATAGAGACAGTAGATCTAGCTGGTCTGTCATAATATAATAGAGACAGTAGATCTAGCTGGTCTGTCATAATATAATAGAGACAGGAGATCTAGCTGGTCTGTCATAATAAAATAGAGACAGCAGATCTAGCTGGTCTGTCATAATATAATAGAGTCAGTATATCTTGCTGGTCTGTCATAATATAATAGAGACAGTAGATCTAGCTGGTCTGTCATATTATAATTGAGGCAGTAGATCTAGCTGGTCTGTCATAATATAATAGAGACAGTAGATCTAGCTGGTCCATCATAATATAATAGATACAGTAGATCTAGCTGGACTGTCATACTATAATTGAGGCAGTAGATCTAGCTGGTCTGTCATAATATAATAGAGACAGAAGATCTAGCTGGTCTATCATAATATATTTGAGACAGTAGATCTAGCTGGTCTATCATAATATAATAGAGACAGTAGATCTAGCTGGTCTGTCATAATATAATAGAGACAGTATATTGAGCTGGTCTGTCATAATATAATAGAGACAGTAGATCTATCTGGTCTGTCATAATATATTAGAGACAGTAGATCTAGCTGGTCTGTCATAACATAATAGAGACAGTATATTGAGCTGGTCTGTCATAATATAATAGAGACAGTAGATCTATCTGGTCTGTCATAATATATTAGAGACAGTATATCTTGCTGGTCTGTCATAATATAATAGAGACAGTAAATCTAGCTGGTCTGTCAAATTATAATTCAGGCAGAAGATCTAGCTGGTCTGTCATTATATAATAGAGACAGTAGATCTAGCTGGTCTATCATAATATAATAGAAACAGTAGATCTAGCTGGTCTGTCATAATATAATAGAGACAGTAGATCTAGCTGGTCTGCCATGATATAATAGAGACTGTAGATCTATCTGGTCTGTCATAATATATTAGAGACAGTAGATCTAGCTGGTCTGTCATAACATAATAGAGACAGTATTTTGAGCTGGTCTGTCATAATGTAATAGAGACAGTAGACCTAGCTGGTATATCATAATATAATAGAGACAGTAGATCTAGCTGGTCTGACATAATAAAATAGAGACAGTATATCTTGCTGGTCTGTAATAATATAATAGAGACAGTAGATCTAGCTGGTCTGTCATAATATAATATAGACAGTAGATCTAGCTGGTCTGTCATAATATAATAGAGACAGCATATCTTGCTGGTCTGTCATACTATAATTGAGGCAGTAGATCTAGCTGGTCTGTCATAATATAATAGAGACAGTAGATCTAGCTGGTCTATCATAATATATTTGAGACAGTAGATCTAGCTGGTCTATTATAATATAATAGAGACAGTAGATCTAGCTGGTCTGTCATAATATAATAGAGACAGTATATTGAGCTGATCTGTCATAATATAATAGAGACAGTAGATCTATCTGGTCTGTCATAATATATTAGAGACAGTAGATCTAGCTGGTCTGTCATAACATAATAGAGACAGTATATTGAGCTGGTCTGTCATAACATAATAGAGACAGTAGATCTAGCTGGTCTGTCATAATATATTAGAGACAGTATATCTTGCTGGTCTGTCATAATATAATAGAGACAGTAGATCTAGCTGGTCTGTCAAATTATAATTGAGGCAGAAGATCTAGCTGGTCTGTCATTATATAATAGAGACAGTAGATCTAGCTGGTCTATCATAATATAATAGAGACAGTAGATCTAGCTGGTCTGTCATAATGTATTAGAGACAGTAGATCTAGCTGGTCTGTCATAATATAATAGAGACAGTAGATCTAGCTGGTCTGTCATAATATAATAGAGACAGTAGATCTAGCTGGTCTGTCATAATATAATAGAGACAGGAGATCTAGCTGGTCTGTCATAATAAATAGAGACAGCAGATCTAGCTGGTCTGTCATAATATAATAGAGTCAGTATATCTTGCTGGTCTGTCATAATATAATAGAGACAGTAGATCTAGCTGGTCTGTCATATTATAATTGAGGCAGTAGATCTAGCTGGTCTGTCATAATATAATAGAGACAGTAGATCTAGCTGGTCCATCATAATATAATAGATACAGTAGATCTAGCTGGACTGTCATACTATAATTGAGGCAGTAGATCTAGCTGGTCTGTCATAATATAATAGAGACAGAAGATCTAGCTGGTCTATCATAATATATTTGAGACAGTAGATCTAGCTGGTCTATCATAATATAATAGAGACAGTAGATCTAGCTGGTCTGTCATAATATAATAGAGACAGTATATTGAGCTGGTCTGTCATAATATAATAGAGACAGTAGATCTATCTGGTCTGTCATAATATAATAGAGACAGCATATCTTGCTGGTCTGTCATAATATAATAGAGACAGTAGATCTAGCTGGTCTATCATAATATAATAGAGACAGTAGATCTAGCTGGTCTGTCATAATAGCATAGAGGCAGTTGTGCTAGCTGGTCTATCATAATTTAACAGCGACAGTAGATGTAGCTAGTCTGTCATAATATATTAGAGACAGCAGTTCAAGCTGGTCTGTCATAATTTAATGGAGACCGTATATGTAGCTGGTCTGTCATAATATAACATAGGCAGTAGATCTTGCTGGTCTGTCATAATATAATAGAGACAGTATGTCTTGCTGGTCTGTCATACTATAATAGAGACAGGAGATCTAGCTGGTCTGTTATAATATAATAGAGACAGTAGATCTAGCTGGTCTGTCATAATACAATAGACACAGTATATCTAGCTGGTCTGTCATACTATAATTGAGGCAGTAGATCTAGCTGGTCTGTCATAATATATTAGAGACAGTAGATCTAGCTGGTCTATCATAATATATTTGAGACAGTAGATCTAGCTGGTCTATCATAATATAATAGAGACAGTAGATCTAGCTGCTCTGTCATAATATAATAGAGACAGTATATTGAGCTGGTCTGTCATAATATAATAGAGACAGTAGATCTATCTGGTCTGTCATAATATATTAGAGACAGTTGATCTAGCTGGTCTGTCATAACATAATAGAGACAGTATATTGAGCTGGTCTGTCATAATATAATAGAGACAGTAGATCTAGCTGGTCTGTCATAATATATTAGAGACACTATATCTTGCTGGTCTGTCATAATATAACATAGGCAGTAGATCTTGCTGGTCTGTCATAATATAATAGAGACAGTATGTCTTGCTGGTCTGTCATACTATAATAGAGACAGGAGATCTAGCTGGTCTGTCATAATATAATAGAGACAGTATATCTAGCTGGTCTGTCATACTATAATTGAGGCAGTAGATCTAGCTGGTCTGTCATAATATAATAGAGACAGTAGATCTAGCTGGTCTGTCATAATATAATAGAGACAGTAGATGTAGCTAGTCTGTCATAATATATTAGAGACAGCAGTTCAAGCTGGTCTGTCATAATTTAATGGAGACCGTATATGTAGCTGGTCTGTCATAATATAACATAGGCAGTAGATCTTGCTGGTCTGTCATAATATAATAGAGACAGTATGTCTTGCTGGTCTGTCATACTATAATAGAGACAGGAGATCTAGCTGGTCTGTCATAATATAATAGAGACAGTAGATCTAGCTGGTCTGTCATAATGTATTAGAGACAGTAGATCTAGCTGGTCTGTCATAATATAATAGAGACAGTAGATCTAGCTGGTCTGTCATAATATAATAGAGACAGTAGATCTAGCTGGTCTGTCATAATATAATAGAGACAGGAGATCTAGCTGGTCTGTCATAATAAATAGAGACAGCAGATCTAGCTGGTCTGTCATAATATAATAGAGTCAGTATATCTTGCTGGTCTGTCATAATATAATAGAGACAGTAGATCTAGCTGGTCTGTCATATTATAATTGAGGCAGTAGATCTAGCTGGTCTGTCATAATATAATAGAGACAGTAGATCTAGCTGGTCCATCATAATATAATAGATACAGTAGATCTAGCTGGACTGTCATACTATAATTGAGGCAGTAGATCTAGCTGGTCTGTCATAATATAATAGAGACAGAAGATCTAGCTGGTCTATCATAATATATTTGAGACAGTAGATCTAGCTGGTCTATCATAATATAATAGAGACAGTAGATCTAGCTGGTCTGTCATAATATAATAGAGACAGTATATTGAGCTGGTCTGTCATAATATAATAGAGACAGTAGATCTATCTGGTCTGTCATAATATATTAGAGACAGTAGATCTAGCTGGTCTGTCATAACATAATAGAGACAGTATATTGAGCTGGTCTGTCATAATATAATAGAGACAGTAGATCTATCTGGTCTGTCATAATATATTAGAGACAGTATATCTTGCTGGTCTGTCATAATATAATAGAGACAGTAAATCTAGCTGGTCTGTCAAATTATAATTCAGGCAGAAGATCTAGCTGGTCTGTCATTATATAATAGAGACAGTAGATCTAGCTGGTCTATCATAATATAATAGAAACAGTAGATCTAGCTGGTCTGTCATAATATAATAGAGACAGTAGATCTAGCTGGTCTGCCATGATATAATAGAGACTGTAGATCTATCTGGTCTGTCATAATATATTAGAGACAGTAGATCTAGCTGGTCTGTCATAACATAATAGAGACAGTATTTTGAGCTGGTCTGTCATAATGTAATAGAGACAGTAGACCTAGCTGGTATATCATAATATAATAGAGACAGTAGATCTAGCTGGTCTGACATAATAAAATAGAGACAGTATATCTTGCTGGTCTGTAATAATATAATAGAGACAGTAGATCTAGCTGGTCTGTCATAATATAATATAGACAGTAGATCTAGCTGGTCTGTCATAATATAATAGAGACAGCATATCTTGCTGGTCTGTCATAATATAATAGAGACAGTAGATCTAGCTGGTCTATCATAATATAATAGAGACAGTAGATCTAGCTGGTCTGTCATAATAGCATAGAGGCAGTAGTGCTAGCTGGTCTATCATAATTTAACAGCGACAGTAGATGTAGCTAGTCTGTCATAATATATTAGAGACAGCAGTTCAAGCTGGTCTGTCATAATTTAATGGAGACCGTATATGTAGCTGGTCTGTCATAATATAACATAGGCAGTAGATCTTGCTGGTCTGTCATAATATAATAGAGACAGTATGTCCTGCTGGTCTGTCATACTATAATAGAGACAGGAGATCTAGCTGGTCTGTCATAATATAATAGAGACAGTATATCTAGCTGGTCTGTCATACTATAATTGAGGCAGTAGATCTAGCTGGTCTGTGATAATATAATAGAGACAGTAGATCTAGCTGGTCTATCATAATATATTTGAGACAGTAGATCTAGCTGGTCTATCATAATATAATAGAGACAGTAGATCTAGCTGGTCTGTCATAATATAATAGAGACAGTATATTGAGCTGATCTGTCATAATATAATAGAGACAGTAGATCTATCTAGTCTGTCATAATATATTAGAGACAGTAGATCTAGCTGGTCTGTCATAACATAATAGAGACAGTATATTGAGCTGGTCTGTCATAACATAATAGAGACAGTAGATCTAGCTGGTCTGTCATAATATATTAGAGACAGTATATCTTGCTGGTCTGTCATAATATAATAGAGACAGTAGATCTAGCTGGTCTGTCAAATTATAATTGAGGCAGAAGATCTAGCTGGTCTGTCATTATATAATAGAGACAGTAGATCTAGCTGGTCTATCATAATATAATAGAGACAGTAGATCTAGCTGGTCTGTCATAATGTATTAGAGACAGTAGATCTAGCTGGTCTGTCATAATATAATAGAGACAGTAGATCTAGCTGGTCTGTCATAATATAATAGAGACAGTAGATCTAGCTGGTCTGTCATAATATAATAGAGACAGGAGATCTAGCTGGTCTGTCATAATAAAATAGAGACAGCAGATCTAGCTGGTCTGTCATAATATAATAGAGTCAGTATATCTTGCTGGTCTGTCATAATATAATAGAGACAGTAGATCTAGCTGGTCTGTCATAATATAATAGAGACAGTAGATCTAGCTGGTCCATCATAATATAATAGATACAGTAGATCTAGCTGAACTGTCATATTATAATTAAGGCAGTACATCTAGCTGGTCTGTCATAATATAATAGAGACAGTATGTCTTGCAGGTCTGTCATACTATAATAGAGACAGGAGATCTAGCTGGTCTGTCAAATTATAATTGAGGCAGAAGATCTAGCTGGTCTGTCATTATATAATAGAGACAGTAGATCTAGCTGGTCTATCATAATATAATAGAGACAGTAGATCTAGCTGGTCTGTCATAATATAATAGAGACAGGAGATCTAGCTGGTCTGTCATAATAAATAGAGACAGCAGATCTAGCTGGTCTGTCATAATATAATAGAGACAGTAAATCTAGCTGGTCTGTCAAATTATAATTGAGGCAGAAGATCTAGCTGGTCTGTCATTATATAATAGAGACAGTAGATCTAGCTGGTCTATCATAATATAATAGAGACAGTAGATCTAGCTGGTCTGTCATAATGTATTAGAGACAGTAGATCTAGCTGGTCTGTCATAATATAATAGAGACAGTAGATCTAGCTGGTCTGTCATAATATAATAGAGACAGTAGATCTAGCTGGTCTGTCATAATATAATAGAGACAGGAGATCTAGCTGGTCTGTCATAATAAAATAGAGACAGCAGATCTAGCTGGTCTGTCATAATATAATAGAGTCAGTATATCTTGCTGGTCTGTCATAATATAATAGAGACAGTAGATCTAGCTGGTCTGTCATAATATAATAGAGACAGTAGATCTAGCTGGTCCATCATAATATAATAGATACAGTAGATCTAGCTGAACTGTCATATTATAATTAAGGCAGTACATCTAGCTGGTCTGTCATAATATAATAGAGACAGTATGTCTTGCAGGTCTGTCATACTATAATAGAGACAGGAGATCTAGCTGGTCTGTTATAATATAATAGAGACAGTAGATCTAGCTGGTCTGTCATAATATAATAGACACAGTATATCTAGCTGGTCTGTCATACTATAATTGAGGCAGTAGATCTAGCTGGTCTGTCATAATATAATAGAGACAGTAGATCTAGCTGGTCTATCATAATATATTTGAGACAGTAGATCTAGCTGGTCTATCATAATATAATAGAGACAGTAGATCTAGCTGGTCTGTCATAATATAATAGAGACAGTATATTGAGCTGGTCTGTCATAATATAATAGAGACAGTAGATCTATCTGGTCTGTCATAATATATTAGAGACAGTTGATCTAGCTGGTCTGTCATAACATAATAGAGACAGTATATTGAGCTGGTCTGTCATAATATAATAGAGACAGTAGATCTAGCTGGTCTGTCATAATATATTAGAGACACTATATCTTGCTGGTCTGTCATAATATAATAGAGACAGTAGATCTAGCTGGTCTGTCAAATTATAATTGAGGCAGAAGATCTAGCTGGTCTGTCATTATATAATAGAGACAGTAGATCTAGCTGGTCTGTTATAATATAATAGAGAGAGTAGATCTAGCTGGTCTGTCATAATGTATTAGAGACAGTAGATCTAGCTGGTCTGTCATAATATAATAGAGACAGTAGATCTAGCTGGTCTGTCATAATATAATAGAGACAGTAGATCTAGCTGGTCTGTCATAATATAATAGAGGCAGGAGATCTAGCTGGTCTGTCATAATATAATAGAGACAGCAGATCTAGCTGGTCTGTCATAATATAATAGAGTCAGTATATCTTGCTGGTCTGTCATAATATAATAGAGACAGTAGATCTAGCTGGTCTGTCATATTATAATTGAGGCAGTAGATCTAGCTGGTCTGTCATAATATAATAGAGACAGTAGATCTAGCTGGTCCATCATAATATAATAGATACAGTAGATCTAGCTGGACTGTCATACTATAATTGAGGCAGTAGATCTAGCTGGTCTGTCATAATATAATAGAGACAGAAGATCTAGCTGGTCTATCATAATATATTTTAGACAGTAGATCTAGCTGGTCTATCATAATATAATAGAGACAGTAGATCTAGCTGGTCTGTCATAATATAATAGAGACAGTATATTGAGCTGGTCTGTCATAATATAATAGAGACAGTAGATCTATCTGGTCTGTCATAATATATTAGAGACAGTAGATCTAGCTGGTCTATCATAATATAATAGAGACAGTAGATCTAGCTGGTCTGTCATAATAGCATAGAGGCAGTAGTGCTAGCTGGTCTATCATAATTTAACAGCGACAGTAGATGTAGCTAGTCTGTCATAATATATTAGAGACAGCAGTTCAAGCTGGTCTGTCATAATTTAATGGAGACCGTATATGTAGCTGGTCTGTCATAATATAACATAGGCAGTAGATCTTGCTGGTCTGTCATAATATAATAGAGACAGTATGTCTTGCTGGTCTGTCATACTATAATAGAGACAGGAGATCTAGCTGGTCTGTCATAATATAATAGAGACAGTATATCTAGCTGGTCTGTCATACTATAATTGAGGCAGTAGATCTAGCTGGTCTGTGATAATATAATAGAGACAGTAGATCTAGCTGGTCTATCATAATATATTTGAGACAGTAGATCTAGCTGGTCTATCATAATATAATAGAGACAGTAGATCTAGCTGGTCTGTCATAATATAATAGAGACAGTATATTGAGCTGATCTGTCATAATATAATAGAGACAGTAGATCTATCTGGTCTGTCATAATATATTAGAGACAGTAGATCTAGCTGGTCTGTCATAACATAATAGAGACAGTATATTGAGCTGGTCTGTCATAACATAATAGAGACAGTAGATCTAGCTGGTCTGTCATAATATATTAGAGACAGTATATCTTGCTGGTCTGTCATAATATAATAGAGACAGTAGATCTAGCTGGTCTGTCAAATTATAATTGAGGCAGAAGATCTAGCTGGTCTGTCATTATATAATAGAGACAGTAGATCTAGCTGGTCTATCATAATATAATAGAGACAGTAGATCTAGCTGGTCTGTCATAATGTATTAGAGACAGTAGATCTAGCTGGTCTGTCATAATATAATAGAGACAGTAGATCTAGCTGGTCTGTCATAATATAATAGAGACAGTAGATCTAGCTGGTCTGTCATAATATAATAGAGACAGGAGATCTAGCTGGTCTGTCATAATAAAATAGAGACAGCAGATCTAGCTGGTCTGTCATAATATAATAGAGTCAGTATATCTTGCTGGTCTGTCATAATATAATAGAGACAGTAGATCTAGCTGGTCTGTCATAATATAATAGAGACAGTAGATCTAGCTGGTCCATCATAATATAATAGATACAGTAGATCTAGCTGAACTGTCATATTATAATTAAGGCAGTACATCTAGCTGGTCTGTCATAATATAATAGAGACAGTATGTCTTGCTGGTCTGTCATACTATAATAGAGACAGGAGATCTAGCTGGTCTGTTATAATATAATAGAGACATTAGATCTAGCTGGTCTGTCATAATATAATAGAGACAGTAGATCTAGCTGGTCTATCATAATATATTTGAGACAGTAGATCTAGCTGGTCTGTCATAATATATTAGAGACAGTAGATCTAGCTGGTCTGTCATAACATAATAGAGACAGTATATTGAGCTGGTCTGTCATAATATAATAGAGACAGTAGATCTATCTGGTCTGTCATAATATATTAGAGACAGTATATCTTGCTGGTCTGTCATAATATAATAGAGACAGTAGATCTAGCTGGTCTGTCAAATTATAATTCAGGCAGAAGATCTAGCTGGTCTGTCATTATATAATAGAGACAGTAGATCTAGCTGGTCTATCATAATATAATAGAAACAGTAGATCTAGCTGGTCTGTCATAATATAATAGAGACAGTAGATCTAGCTGGTCTGTCATAATATATTAGAGACAGTAGATCTAGCTGGTCTGTCATAACATAATAGAGACAGTATATTGAGCTGGTCTGTCATAATGTAATAGAGACAGTAGACCTAGCTGGTATATCATAATATAATAGAGACAGTAGATCTAGCTGGTCTGACATAATAAAATAGAGACAGTATATCTTGCTGGTCTGTAATAATATAATAGAGACAGTAGATCTAGCTGGTCTGTCATAATATAATATAGACAGTAGATCTAGCTGGTCTGTCATAATATAATAGAGACAGCATATCTTGCTGGTCTGTCATAATATAATAGAGACAGTAGATCTAGTTGGTCTATCATAATATAATAGAGACAGTAGATCTAGCTGGTCTGTCATAATAGCATAGAGGCAGTAGTGCTAGCTGGTCTATCATAATTTAACAGCGACAGTAGATGTAGCTAGTGTGTCATAATATATTAGAGACAGCAGTTCAAGCTGGTCTGTCATAATTTAATGGAGACCGTATATGTAGCTGGTCTGTCATAATATAACATAGGCAGTAGATCTTGCTGGTCTGTCATAATTTAATAGAGATTGTAGATGTAGCTGGTCTGCCATAATACAATAGAGACAGTAGATTTAGCTGGTCTGTCATAAAATTATTGAGACAGTAGATCTAGCTTGTCTGTCATAATATAATAGAGACAGTAGATTTAGCTGGTCTGTCATAATATAATAGAGACAGTAGATCTAGCTGGTCTGTCATATTATAATAGAGACAGTAGATCTAGCTGGTCTGTCATAATATAATAGAGTCAGTATATCTTGCTGGTCTGTCATAATATAATAGAGACAGTAGATCTAGCTGGTCTGTCATATTATAATTGAGGCAGTAGATCTAGCTGGTCTGTCATAATATAATAGAGACAGTAGATCTAGCTGGTCCATCATAATATAATAGATACAGTAGATCTAGCTGGACTGTCATATTATAATTAAGGCAGTACATCTAGCTGGTCTGTCATAATATAATAGAGACAGTATGTCTTGCTGGTCTGTCATACTATAATAGAGACAGGAGATCTAGCTGGTCTGTTATAATATAATAGAGACAGTAGATCTAGCTGGTCTGTCATAATATAATAGAGACAGTATATCTAGCTGGTCTGTCATACTATAATTGAGGCAGTAGATCTAGCTGGTCTGTCATAATATAATAGAGACAGTAGATCTAGCTGGTCTATCATAATATATTTGAGACAGTAGATCTAGCTGGTCTATCATAATATAATAGAGACAGTAGATCTAGCTGGTCTGTCATAATATAATAGAGACAGTATATTGAGCTGATCTGTCATAATATAATAGAGACAGTAGATCTATCTGGTCTGTCATAATATATTAGAGACAGTAGATCTAGCTGGTCTGTCATAACATAATAGAGACAGTATATTGAGCTGGTCTGTCATAATGTATTAGAGACAGTAGATCTAGCTGGTCTGTCATAATATAATAGAGACAGTAGATCTAGCTGGTCTGTCATAATATAATAGAGACAGTAGATCTAGCTGGTCTGTCATAATATAATAGAGACAGGAGATCTAGCTGGTCTGTCATAATAAAATAGAGACAGCAGATCTAGCTGGTCTGTCATAATATAATAGAGTCAGTATATCTTGCTGGTCTGTCATAATATAATAGAGACAGTAGATCTAGCTGGTCTGTCATAATATAATAGAGACAGTAGATCTAGCTGGTCCATCATAATATAATAGATACAGTAGATCTAGCTGAACTGTCATATTATAATTAAGGCAGTACATCTAGCTGGTCTGTCATAATATAATAGAGAAAGTATGTCTTGCTGGTCTGTCATACTATAATAGAGACAGGAGATCTAGCTGGTCTGTTATAATATAATAGAGACAGTAGATCTAGCTGGTTTGTCATAATATAATAGACACAGTATATCTAGCTGGTCTGTCATACTATAATTGAGGCAGTAGATCTAGCTGGTCTGTCATAATATAATAGAGACAGTAGATCTAGCTGGTCTATCATAATATATTTGAGACAGTAGATCTAGCTGGTCTATCATAATATAATAGAGACAGTAGATCTAGCTGGTCTGTCAAATTATAATTGAGGCAGAAGATCTAGCTGGTCTGTCATTATATAATAGAGACAGTAGATCTAGCTGGTCTGTTATAATATATTAGAGAGAGTAGATCTAGCTGGTCTGTCATAATGTATTAGAGACAGTAGATCTAGCTGGTCTGTCATAATATAATAGAGACAGTAGATAGAGCTGGTCTGTCATAATATAATAGAGACAGTAGATCTAGCTGGTCTGTCATAATATAATAGAGGCAGGAGATCTAGCTGGTCTGTCATAATATAATAGAGACAGCAGATCTAGCTGGTCTGTCATAATATAATAGAGTCAGTATATCTTGCTGGTCTGTCATAATATAATAGAGACAGTAGATCTAGCTGGTCTGTCATATTATAATTGAGGCAGTAGATCTAGCTGGTCTGTCATAATATAATAGAGACAGTAGATCTAGCTGGTCCATCATAATATAATAGATACAGTAGATCTAGCTGGACTGTCATACTATAATTGAGGCAGTAGATCTAGCTGGTCTGTCATAATATAATAGAGACAGAAGATCTAGCTGGTCTATCATAATATATTTGAGACAGTAGATCTAGCTGGTCTATCATAATATAATAGAGACAGTAGATCTAGCTGGTCTGTCATAATATAATAGAGACAGTATATTGAGCTGGTCTGTCATAATATAATAGAGACAGTAGATCTATCTGGTCTGTCATAATATATTAGAGACAGTTGATCTAGCTGGTCTGTCATAACATAATAGAGACAGTATATTGAGCTGGTCTGTCATAATATAATAGAGACAGTAGATCTAGCTGGTCTGTCAAATTATAATTGAGGCAGAAGATCTAGCTGGTCTGTCATTATATAATAGAGACAGTAGATCTAGCTGGTCTGTTATAATATAATAGAGAGAGTAGATCTAGCTGGTCTGTCATAATGTATTAGAGACAGTATATTGAGCTGGTCTGTCATAATATAATAGAGACAGTAGATCTAGCTGGTCTGTCATAATATAATAGAGAAAGTAGATCTAGCTGGTCTGTCATAATATAATAGAGGCAGGAGATCTAGCTGGTCTGTCATAATATAATAGAGACAGCAGATCTAGCTGGTCTGTCATAATATAATAGAGTCAGTATATCTTGCTGGTCTGTCATAATATAATAGAGGCAGGAGATCTAGCTGGTCTGTCATAATATAATAGAGACAGCAGATCTAGCTGGTCTGTCATAATATAATAGAGTCAGTATATCTTGCTGGTCTGTCATAATATAATAGAGACAGTAGATCTAGCTGGTCTGTCATATTATAATTGAGGCAGTAGATCTAGCTGGTCTGTCATAACATAATAGAGACAGTATATTGAGCTGGTCTGTCATAATGTAATAGAGACAGTAGACCTAGCTGGTATATCATAATATAATAGAGACAGTAGATCTAGCTGGTCTGACATAATAAAATAGAGACAGTATATCTTGCTGGTCTGTAATAATATAATAGAGACAGTAGATCTAGCTGGTCTGTCATAATATAATATAGACAGTAGATCTAGCTGGTCTGTCATAATATAATAGAGACAGCATATCTTGCTGGTCTGTCATAATATAATAGAGACAGTAGATCTAGTTGGTCTATCATAATATAATAGAGACAGTAGATCTAGCTGGTCTGTCATAATAGCATAGAGGCAGTAGTGCTAGCTGGTCTATCATAATTTAACAGCGACAGTAGATGTAGCTAGTCTGTCATAATATATAAGAGACAGCAGTTCAAGCTGGTCTGTCATAATTTAATGGAGACCGTATATGTAGCTGGTCTGTCATAATATAACATAGGCAGTAGATCTTGCTGGTCTGTCATAATTTAATAGAGATTGTAGATGTAGCTGGTCTGCCATAATACAATAGAGACAGTAGATTTAGCTGGTCTGTCATAAAATTATTGAGACAGTAGATCTAGCTTGTCTGTCATAATATAATAGAGACAGTAGATTTAGCTGGTCTGTCATAATATAATAGAGACA
Organism: Oncorhynchus mykiss; assembly: GCF_013265735.2. Classification (NCBI taxonomy): domain Eukaryota; kingdom Metazoa; phylum Chordata; class Actinopteri; order Salmoniformes; family Salmonidae; genus Oncorhynchus; species Oncorhynchus mykiss. Next base: position 101,073,877 of record NC_048570.1, on the reverse strand, counting down.
GTAGATCTAGCTGGTCTGTCATATTATAATAGAGACAGTAGATCTAGCTGGTCTGTCATAATATAATAGAGTCAGTATATCTTGCTGGTCTGTCATAATATAATAGAGACATTAGATCTAGCTGGTCTGTCATATTATAATTGAGGCAGTAGATCTAGCTGGTCTGTCATAATATAATAGAGACAGTAGATCTAGCTGGTCCATCATAATATAATAGATACAGTAGATCTAGCTGGACTGTCATATTATAATTAAGGCAGTACATCTAGCTGGTCTGTCATAATATAATAGAGACAGTATGTCTTGCTGGTCTGTCATACTATAATAGAGACAGGAGATCTAGCTGGTCTGTTATAATATAATAGAGACAGTAGATCTAGCTGGTCTGTCATAATATAATAGAGACAGTATATCTAGCTGGTCTGTCATACTATAATTGAGGCAGTAGATCTAGCTGGTCTGTCATAATATAATAGAGACAGAAGATCTAGCTGGTCTATCATAATATATTTGAGACAGTAGATCTAGCTGGTCTATCATAATATAATAGAGACAGTAGATCTAGCTGGTCTGTCATAATATAATATAGACAGTAGATCTAGCTGGTCTGTCATAATATAATAGAGACAGCATATCTTGCTGGTCTGTCATAATATAATAGAGACAGTAGATCTAGCTGGTCTGTCATAATATAATAGAGACAGTAGATCTAGCTGGTCTGTCATAATATAATAGATACAGTAGATCTAGCTGGACTGTCATACTATAATTGAGGCAGTAGATCTAGCTGGTCTGTCATAATATAATAGAGACAGAAGATCTAGCTGGTCTATCATAATATATTTGAGACAGTAGATCTAGCTGGTCTATCATAATATAATAGAGACAGTAGATCTAGCTGGTCTGTCATAATATAATAGAGACAGTATATTGAGCTGGTCTGTCATAATATAATAGAGACAGTAGATCTATCTGGTCTGTCATAATATATTAGAGACAGTTGATCTAGCTGGTCTGTCATAACATAATAGAGACAGTATATTGAGCTGGTCTGTCATAATATAATAGAGACAGTAGATCTAGCTGGTCTGTCAAATTATAATTGAGGCAGAAGATCTAGCTGGTCTGTCATTATATAATAGAGACAGTAGATCTAGCTGGTCTGTTATAATATAATAGAGAGAGTAGATCTAGCTGGTCTGTCATAATGTATTAGAGACTGTATATTGAGCTGGTCTGTCATAATATAATAGAGACAGTAGATCTAGCTGGTCTGTCATAATATAATAGAGACAGTAGATCTAGCTGGTCTGTCATAATATAATAGAGGCAGGAGATCTAGCTGGTCTGTCATAATATAATAGAGACAGCAGATCTAGCTGGTCTGTCATAATATAATAGAGTCAGTATATCTTGCTGGTCTGTCATAATATAATAGAGACAGTAGATCTAGCTGGTCTGTCATATTATAATTGAGGCAGTAGATCTAGCTGGTCTGTCATAATATAATAGAGACAGTAGATCTAGCTGGTCCATCATAATATAATAGATACAGTAGATCTAGCTGGACTGTCATACTATAATTGAGGCAGTAGATCTAGCTGGTCTGTCATAATATAATAGAGACAGAAGATCTAGCTGGTCTATCATAATATATTTGAGACAGTAGATCTAGCTGGTCTATCATAATATAATAGAGACAGTAGATCTAGCTGGTCTGTCATAATATAATAGAGACAGTATATTGAGCTGGTCTGTCATAATATAATAGAGACAGTAGATCTATCTGGTCTGTCATAATATATTAGAGACAGTAGATCTAGCTGGTCTGTCATAACATAATAGAGACAGTATATTGAGCTGGTCTGTCATAATATAATAGAGACAGTAGATCTATCTGGTCTGTCATAATATATTAGAGACAGTATATCTTGCTGGTCTGTCATAATATAATAGAGACAGTAGATCTAGCTGGTCTGTCAAATTATAATTCAGGCAGAAGATCTAGCTGGTCTGTCATTATATAATAGAGACAGTAGATCTAGCTGGTCTATCATAATATAATAGAAACAGTAGATCTAGCTGGTCTGTCATAATATAATAGAGACAGTAGATCTAGCTGGTCTGCCATGATATAATAGAGACTGTAGATCTATCTGGTCTGTCATAATATATTAGAGACAGTAGATCTAGCTGGTCTGTCATAACATAATAGAGACAGTATATTGAGCTGGTCTGTCATAATGTAATAGAGACAGTAGACCTAGCTGGTATATCATAATATAATAGAGACAGTAGATCTAGCTGGTCTGACATAATAAAATAGAGACAGTATATCTTGCTGGTCTGTAATAATATAATAGAGACAGTAGATCTAGCTGGTCTGTCATAATATAATAGAGACAGTAGATCTATCTGGTCTGTCATAATATAATAGAGACAGCATATCTTGCTGGTCTGTCATAATATAATAGAGACAGTAGATCTAGCTGGTCTATCATAATATAATAGAGACAGTAGATCTAGCTGGTCTGTCATAATAGCATAGAGGCAGTAGTGCTAGCTGGTCTATCATAATTTAACAGCGACAGTAGATGTAGCTAGTCTGTCATAATATATAAGAGACAGCAGTTCAAGCTGGTCTGTCATAATTTAATGGAGACCGTATATGTAGCTGGTCTGTCATAATATAACATAGGCAGTAGATCTTGCTGGTCTGTCATAATTTAATAGAGATTGTAGATGTAGCTGGTCTGCCATAATACAATAGAGACAGTAGATTTAGCTGGTCTGTCATAAAATTATTGAGACAGTAGATCTAGCTTGTCTGTCATAATATAATAGAGACAGTAGATTTAGCTGGTCTGTCATAATATAATAGAGACAGTAGATCTAGCTGGTCTGTCATATTATAATAGAGACAGTAGATCTAGCTGGTCTGTCATAATATAATAGAGTCAGTATATCTTGCTGGTCTGTCATAATATAATAGAGACAGTAGATCTAGCTGGTCTGTCATATTATAATTGAGGCAGTAGATCTAGCTGGTCTGTCATAATATAATAGAGACAGTAGATCTAGCTGGTCCATCATAATATAATAGATACAGTAGATCTAGCTGGACTGTCATATTATAATTAAGGCAGTACATCTAGCTGGTCTGTCATAATATAATAGAGACAGTATGTCTTGCTGGTCTGTCATACTATAATAGAGACAGGAGATCTAGCTGGTCTGTTATAATATAATAGAGACAGTAGATCTAGCTGGTCTGTCATAATATAATAGAGACAGTATATCTAGCTGGTCTGTCATACTATAATTGAGGCAGTAGATCTAGCTGGTCTGTCATAATATAATAGAGACAGTAGATCTAGCTGGTCTATCATAATATATTTGAGACAGTAGATCTAGCTGGTCTATCATAATATAATAGAGACAGTAGATCTAGCTGGTCTGTCATAATATAATAGAGACAGTATATTGAGCTGGTCTGTCATAATATAATAGAGACAGTAGATCTATCTGGTCTGTCATAATATATTAGAGACAGTTGATCTAGCTGGTCTGTCATAACATAATAGAGACAGTATATTGAGCTGGTCTGTCATAATATAATAGAGACAGTAGATCTAGCTGGTCTGTCATAATATATTAGAGACACTATATCTTGCTGGTCTGTCATAATATAATAGAGACAGTAGATCTAGCTGGTCTGTCAAATTATAATTGAGGCAGAAGATCTAGCTGGTCTGTCATTATATAATAGAGACAGTAGATCTAGCTGGTCTGTTATAATATAATAGAGAGAGTAGATCTAGCTGGTCTGTCATAATGTATTAGAGACAGTATATTGAGCTGGTCTGTCATAATATAATAGAGACAGTAGATCTAGCTGGTCTGTCATAATATAATAGAGACAGTAGATCTAGCTGGTCTGTCATAATATAATAGAGACAGGAGATCTAGCTGGTCTGTCATAATATAATAGAGACAGCAGATCTAGCTGGTCTGTCATAATATAATAGAGTCAGTATATCTTGCTGGTCTGTCATAATATAATAGAGACAGTAGATCTAGCTGGTCTGTCATAATATAATTGAGGCAGTAGATCTAGCTGGTCTGTCATAATATAATAGAGACAGTAGATCTAGCTGGTCCATCATACTATAATAGATACAGTAGATCTAGCTGGACTGTCATACTATAATTGAGGCAGTAGATCTAGCTGGTCTGTCATAATATAATAGAGACAGAAGATCTAGCTGGTCTATCATAATATATTTGAGACAGTAGATCTAGCTGGTCTATCATAATATAATAGAGACAGTAGATCTAGCTGGTCTGTCATAATATAATAGAGACAGTATATTGAGCTGGTCTGTCATAATATAATAGAGACAGTAGATCTATCTGGTCTGTCATAATATATTAGAGACAGTAGATCTAGCTGGTCTGTCATAACATAATAGAGACAGTATATTGAGCTGGTCTGTCATAATATAATAGAGACAGTAGATCTATCTGGTCTGTCATAATATATTAGAGACAGTATATCTTGCTGGTCTGTCATAATAGAGTAGAGACAGTAGATCTAGCTGGTCTGTCAAATTATAATTCAGGCAGAAGATCTAGCTGGTCTGTCATTATATAATAGAGACAGTAGATCTAGCTGGTCTATCATAATATAATAGAAACAGTAGATCTAGCTGGTCTGTCATAATATAATAGAGACAGTAGATCTAGCTGGTCTGCCATGATATAATAGAGACTGTAGATCTATCTGGTCTGTCATAATATATTAGAGACAGTAGATCTAGCTGGTCTGTCATAACATAATAGAGACAGTATATTGAGATGGTCTGTCATAATGTAATAGAGACAGTAGACCTAGCTGGTATATCATAATATAATAGAGACAGTAGATCTAGCTGGTCTGACATAATAAAATAGAGACAGTATATCTTGCTGGTCTGTAATAATATAATAGAGACAGTAGATCTAGCTGGTCTGTCATAATATAATATAGACAGTAGATCTAGCTGGTCTGTCATAATATAATAGAGACAGCATATCTTGCTGGTCTGTCATAATATAATAGAGACAGTAGATCTAGCTGGTCTATCATAATATAATAGAGACAGTAGATCTAGCTGGTCTGTCATAATAGCATAGAGGCAGTAGTGCTAGCTGGTCTATCATAATTTAACAGCGACAGTAGATGTAGCTAGTCTGTCATAATATATAAGAGACAGCAGTTCAAGCTGGTCTGTCATAATTTAATGGAGACCGTATATGTAGCTGGTCTGTCATAATATAACATAGGCAGTAGATCTTACTGGTCTGTCATAATTTAATAGAGATTGTAGATGTAGCTGGTCTGCCATAATACAATAGAGACAGTAGATCTAGCTGGTCTGTCATAATAGCATAGAGGCAGTAGTGCTAGCTGGTCTATCATAATTTAACAGCGACAGTAGATGTAGCTAGTGTGTCATAATATATTAGAGACAGCAGTTCAAGCTGGTCTGTCATAATTTAATGGAGACCGTATATGTAGCTGGTCTGTCATAATATAACATAGGCAGTAGATCTTGCTGGTCTGTCATAATTTAATAGAGATTGTAGATGTAGCTGGTCTGCCATAATACAATAGAGACAGTAGATTTAGCTGGTCTGTCATAAAATTATTGAGACAGTAGATCTAGCTTGTCTGTCATAATATAATAGAGACAGTAGATTTAGCTGGTCTGTCATAATATAATAGAGACAGTAGATCTAGCTGGTCTGTCATATTATAATAGAGACAGTAGATCTAGCTGGTCTGTCCTAAAATAGTAGAGACAGTAGATCTAGCTGGTATAGCATGAAATAGTAGAGACAGTAGATCTGTCTCTACTATAGTAGACCGCATTATCTACAAAGATAATTCTCTTTGATTATAAACAGAGCCATGTATATCCCCCCCTTCGTTTAGCTCAGGTAACTGAGCTAAACGACTATCGCCTCGAAGCACTCACTTCTGTCATCATGAAGTACTTTGAGAGACTAGTCAAGGATCATATCACCTCTACCTTACCTGAAACCCTAGACCCACTTCAATGTGCTTACCGCACCAATAGAGCCACAGACGACGCAATCGCAATCACACAGCACACTGCCCTAACCCATCTGGACAAGAAGAAAACCTATGTAAGAATGCTGTTTCTTCGATTACAGCTCAGCATTTAACACCATAGTACCCTCCAAACTCTACATTAAGCTCGAGACCCTGGGTCTCGACTCCGCCCTGTGCAACTGGACTGTCTGACGGGCCGTCCCCAGATGGTGAAGGTAGGAAACAACATCTCCACCCGCTGTTCCTCAACGTTCTCAGCCCTCTCTTGTACTCCCTGTTCACCCATGACTGGGTGGTCATGCACGCCTACAACTCAATATCATCAAGTTGCAGACAACACTACAGTGGTAGGCTTGATTACCAACAACGACGGGACGGCCTACAGAGAGGAGGTGAGGGCCCTCGGAGTGTGGTGTCAGGAAAATAACCTCACACTCAATGTCAACAAAACAAAGGAGATGATCGTGGACCTCAGGAAACAGCAGAGGGAGCACCCCCCTATCCATATCGACGGGACAGTAGTGGAGAAGGTGGAAAGTTTGAAGTTCCTCGGCGTACACTTCGCCCACAACCGTAAGGCTCTCCAGAGGGTAGTGAGGTCTGCACAACGCATCACCGGGGGCAAACTACCTGCCCTCCAGGACACCCACAGCACCCGATGTCACAGGAAGGCCAAAAAGATCATCAAGGACAACAACCACCCTGGCCACTGTCTCTTCACCCCGCTATCATCCAAAAGGCGAGGTCGGTGCGGGTGCATCAAAGCTGGGACCGAGAGATGGAAAAACAACTTCTATCTCAAGGCCATCAGGCTGTTAAACAGTCATCACTAACATTGAGTGGCTGCTGCCAACATACAGACTCAATCTCTAGCAAATAATATTTATTTTTTCCCTCCTTCAGTGTGGGATCTTGTCTTTGTTTGAGTGCGTGTAATTTGCATGACGAAGCTTTTCATTCGTTGTATTGTTTGTTTATTCTTGGTGGAACATTTAAATAAAATAATGTTTGCCTACAACGCTGCACCTTGGTCTCCTTCCGACGACAAACGTTACAGATAACCTGAGTAGAGACGAGAGAATGGCTCTTAAGGACTTAAAGTCAGATCCTTCGATTATCATTAAAAAAATGGGGAAAAGGAGGAGGAATTTGTATACATAACAAATGTGACTGTGTGAATGAATGTCGCCGACAACTATCTAAAAGGTGACTTCTATCGCAAACTGAATTATTACCCTACCCTAGATTTCCAGCGTAATATCTCATCCACAGTGAAAAGCTGTTTGGAATCAGGACAAACCACCAAAAAATAAGTTCAATTTCTGTGTGTGAAATTTCCCAAGATACCAACTTTCTATACAGTCACTAAATTACACAAACAAATGTCTCCTCCCCCAGGTAGACCCATTGTCTCCTCCCCCAGGTAGACCCATTGTCTCCCCCTCCAGGTAGACCCATTGTCTCCTCCCCCAGGTAGACCCATTGTCTCCTCCCCCAGGTAGACCCATTGTCTCCTCCCCCAGGTAGACCCATTGTCTCCCCCTCCAGGTAGACCCATTGTCTCCTCCCCCAGGTAGACCCATTGTCGCCCCCTCCAGGTAGACCCATTGTCTCCCCCTCCAGGTAGACCCATTGTCTCCTCCTCCAGGTAGACCCAATGTCTCCCCCTCCAGGTAGACCCATTGTCTCCCCCTCCAGGTAGACCCATTGTCTCCCCCTCCAGGTAGACCCATTGTCTCCCCCTCCAGGTAGACCCATTGTCTCCCCCTCCAGGTAGACCCATTGTCTCCTCCCCCAGGTAGACCCATTGTCTCCTCCTCCAGGTAGACCCATTGTCTCCTCCTCCAGGTAGACCCATTGTCTCCCCCTCCAGGTAGACCCATTGTCTCCCCCTCCAGGTAGACCCATTGTCTCCCCCTCCAGGTAGACCCATTGTCTCCCCCTCCAGGTAGACCCATTGTCTCCTCCCCCAGGTAGACCCATTGTCTCCTCCCCCAGGTAGACCTACTGTCTCCTCCCCCAGGTAGACCCACTGTCTCCTCCTCCAGGTAAACCCATTGAAGCAGCAACTGACTCTGGGACATGTCTAAGTTTGTGGATTACCACATTAAACCGATGGTTGAGAATCTCCCATCTTATGTCAAAGACACTAGTCACATGATCTCATTGATAGAGGGCTCAGGAATGATTCCAGAGGGCTCCCTGCTGGCCACTTTTGATGTGGAGAACTTGTACACTAACATCCCACACACTGGAGGCTTGCAGGCGCTGCAACACATCCTTCAGCAGAGAGACTCTACCCGTGTTGTAACGACTGTTGGTGGAAGAAGGTGAGGACCAAGGTGCAGCAACACTTCCTTCAGCAGAGAGTCTCTACCCGTGTTGTAACGACTGTTGGTGGAAGAAGGTGAGGACCAAGGTGCAGGTACGTGTTCATCCTTTATTAATGGAACTGAACACGGATTAACAAAACAACAAAGAGAACAACACCCGAAACAGTTCTCTCTGGTGCAGACACAAAAACAGAACGCAACTACCCACAAAACCCATGTGGGCAAGAGCTACCTAAGTATGGTTCTCAATCAGAGACAACGACAGACAGCTGTCCCTGATTGAGAACCATACCCGGCCAAAAACAAAGAAATACAAAAACATAGAAAAAGGAACATAGAATGCCCACCCTAGTCACACCCTGGTCTAACCAAAATAGAGAGGAAAAACCTCTCTATGGCCAGGGCGTGACACTTGTTCCATCCAGTGATTGCATCTTACATCTTACTGAACTGCTATTATCCAATAACTACTTTGTCTTTGAGTCAGATGTTTTCCTTCATATTCGGGTTGTACCCATGGGCTCCCCTTTCCCCCCCAACTATGCAAACCTGTATGTGGGACAATTTGAGGAAGAAATAATTTACAAAACAGAGACACATCCCCTAGTTTCTAAAATCCTCCCATGGAAGAGATACATAGATGATGTCTTTGTGCTCTGGGAAGGAAGTCAGCAGGAACTAAATGAATTCCAAACTCTACTAAATGAGAGCTCTGAATACCTCAAGTTCACCATGCAGACTGATGAGAGAAAAATAAACTACCTGGACTTATGGATCATCAAATAGAATGATGCATTACACACAGACTTATACACAAAGCCCACAGACTGCAATACCGTGCTATGTGTGGATAGTTTGCATCCCCTTCCCCTCAAGAATTGGTCCACCATATAGCCAGTTATGCAGGGTTAAACGAATATGTGGCCACCAGACAGATTTTGACAGCAATGCTAATAAAATGAAAGATCAATTCAAAATGAGATGCTACAGGAACAAAACACTTGATGTTGAAATTATTAAAATATCCTAGATAAGCCTACCCGATGTTGGGAAAGCCCAGAGACAGAGTCCCCCTCAGCAGTCTCTCCACATCCGCCCTGGTCCAGGCCAACCACCAGGAGATGTTGAGCTGATCAAGAAGCAGACAAACATGTTTGAGTTCCAGGAGAAGTCCCTCCCTCTAGTGGCCAGAAGGTGGAAAAGCAGCACTCTCTTTTCTGAACATGCTGTAAAACCAGAGATTAAATTCAGTTGACTTTATAGTTGTATATTAAGACTTATAAAAGCCTCTCTCTTTCTATTTATCTCTCTATATCTCCCATTGTGGGGAAATAGCACATTGTTCTGATGTGTTTCACCACCTTTACATTGTACATATGTCATTCCCACATCTAAAGACCTGTAATAATATAAGATAAGTGTTGGTCTGTCCAGGACAGTAACCTTAGCAACCCACATAGGAGTATGTGAGTATAGTGAGTTGAGATCTGCCACCATGTTTAAAGAAACACACTTTTCAGAACACTTGTGCCTCATAAATTGTGATTATTGTGGCGACAAACACTTGAATCGCAAGGATGCCAACAACAATTTCACTTGTTTCTTGACAATGCCTCCAAACCGCCTTTAGCAGTGAACATGATTATAAATCCAGTACTGTAGCCCTTTTCTTGCACACAGTAAAGTTGGACTGGGTTTAACACAACTGTAAATAAATATCATGTGTTTTTTGGGGTGGTGGTGAGAATTTAAAATAATAATAATAATACCTGTTTTATTATTGAACATTTACAGGCTGCAGCACAGTTCCTTGGATTGACAAAAGGTCATTAACACCCAGAATAATGATGTCATGTGATGTCTCAGTTTAACGGGAATATAGTAGGAGATTTACATTTACATGTTATTCCTTTACATCATGCCAGGGTTAGCCTACGCAAAACACAGCCCTTATCTTGATTGTTTGTAAAATCCCCTATGGGAAACATTTATGGTGGGGAAACAATTGGAACCACTTCCCTGACCGCTGACTGTTAATTCATATTTTAGTGTATTGTGATGGTAATGACATTCGTTTGTTATGATAAATATTACGTTTTGGTCACTAGCTACAGTATTCTAGCTTTTAGCTAGCTAGCTAGCTCCTCTGTAAGATAGCTTGAGTTGCTAGAAAGTTGACTGGCCTGCCCTGCTGTCCCTGTCAAATAAAACATAAATGCAGTCGTCCACACACACACTGTCATGTACCAGCAGGTCATGAATTCCTATTGGTCTGGATTTGAAAGGTGAATGCACCTGGTGATTCTGGAACTTTAGGATATGTTTTAATGAAGCAAAGAATATATAGACATTTGATTTAAATGTTACCTACAATTGGCCTACATATACAAAATGAACAACAGTGGGCCCAAAATAGTACCTTGCGGAACACCTGAGCACAACTCTATGGACTCAGATTTACATCCATCCCCCATTACACATTGTGTACGATTTGATATGTAATTTATAAACCAATCTAGATCATGACCTGTAATTCCACAACATTTTAACCTTTGCACTAACACAGCATGGTCCACGGTGTCAAATGCCTTCGAGAAATCAATAAAGACAGACACACAATGTAACTTCTTGTCAAGAGCACAGTGGATGTCATTTAAAACCTTCAATGTTGCTGAAACAGTGCAGTGGCCAGACCTAAAACCTGATTGCATTCCATTTATGAAGTTGTTTTCTTGGAAGTAGGTCTTTAGCTGCCTACTAACTAAGGACTCCAGTACCGTTGACAGGACAGACAATTTTGATATGGGTACTAAAATGTCTGTGATCAAAACAATCCTGAAGTGTTGATTAGTCCTTAGCACAGTTGCTTCCTGTTTGAGTTTCTGCCTATAGGAAGGGAAGAGCAAAATAGAGTTGTGGACAGATTTGCCAAAAAGAGGGCGGGGGAGGGCCTTGAATACTTGAGAATACTGTTACGGGGCTCCCTAGTGGCGTAGTGGTCTAACGCACTGCATCGCAGTGATAGCTGTGCCACTAGAGATTCTGGGCGACGGGGATGTCCTTGTCCCATCGCACACTAGTGTCTCCTGTGGCAGGCCGGGTACAGTGCACGCTGACACGGTCGCCAGGTGCACGGTGTTTCCTCCATCACATTGGTGCGGCTGGCTTCCGGGTTAAGTGGGCATTGTGTCAAGAAGCAGTGCGGCCTCTCCTGAGTCCGTATGGTGCAGCCACGAGACAAGACTGGAACTACCAATTGGACTCCATGAAGTTGGGGAGAAAAAGGGGGTAAAAAACTAGAAAAAGAGAGAGAATACTGTTATGTTGAAGGAACGAGCCCAACTAAATTCTTTATAAACTGCTGGGGTGTTTATTAGCTACAACTCTCCTCACATTCATAACAGGAAGCAGATACGGTGGCTCCCATAGGACAGATGTGAGTCAAAGGGAACACACAACAATAAAACACAAGGACTGAATAGTGAACATAACAAGTGTTTATTATTGATTCTCATGACAACACAATGTTGCTTTACTTTGTTTGTCAATGATGTAATTGTAAACAAACACTGTACGACCTCAAAACATGGTTAAAACTAATGTTGATATCATGGATGGTCAGTCCTCACATCCACAGCTCTATCTATGCATTTGAGTGGTTCCATTTCTCCAGCCCCATCCCTCAGCTGGTCACCAAATCAGTGGCAGGGGGGCTACTCCTTTTTATAAACTACAGATTTAACCCACATTGTTAAAAACGTTTCAAAGTTAATCACGCTGATTGTATTTTAATTTTTCTCAAATCTGTGCTGTTTTGCACCACGGAAATATTGCATTGAGAGCCGAAACAAATCATATAGATAGAAGACTGGATGATCAAGTCAAAGAAAACATATCCTACAATCTGCAAGGCACCCAAACTGTCAAATGTGAGTTCTCAGTGAAACAAATCTTTAGTTCTGTTATTTATCAGATCATTACATTATCAACCTTAGTGTGCATTTGTGAGCTTTGTACTCTCCCATGGTCCTGGTCATTATAATATAAATTGTAATGTACAGTAGGTATTATCAGGACTTTGTGCTAAGGTCAAGCATTTGATGAATTAAAAGGTACAATGTTCTCATTTGCTATGCTTTCTTTATTGATTAACAGAATGATCAGTGTTACACAGGAATCATTTTAATTGTATTACTTTACTCAGGTATTTCAAAATAATATCTGACTAACACAATGCAATATAAAACCTTACAACCCCTTGGTAAATTCAGAAGACTTAAACTGCTGCTAAAATATCATTTATATAATTCAATTGTCAATTGATTGAAAACAACATTAAAGAAAACTTTCTAAATTATCTCTGACAGTGACTTTATTACATAAAAGATAACATTGAGTATCAGAAAAATATTTTAAAATTAAACTGATATATTGCCATGCAAAAGCTAATATCTGGCCAAATTTTGGGGCTGATTCTACCTCTCCAACTCAGGTTTTTATTTGCCATACCAGAGGTAGAGGGGCACACCACTGTTGCCAGCATTCAGATTTTTATCGATGAGGATCAAGCCGGCCTCGTCATAAGGGCCAGTTACATCAGGGTTGGATGTAATGGTCAAGGCCTTGATAGGGAGAGATCCATCTTTCTTGAACCAGACATACACTGGCTGACCGCATGTTCCCTCATTGAGGTTAACATTCACCACGGTGAAACCACGCTCCTCTGGGATGGAATCCTGCTCATGGTTGATGCATGCATTCATCTCTGTGATCCCGCCGCCCACTGTGGTGGATTGACGGTACCAGAGGAAGATGGGTTTTCCTCCAGAACCTCTATTGAGATCTTCATCCAGCCGGATGTAGCCCTCGTTGGAAAGGTTGATGTGTTGTTGGAATGAGGTGGCGGCAGCAACATCACAGATGTAGGTCTTACTCTTTCTCTTCAACCAGAGGGTGATGAAATCTCCTGAGTTACTGCGGTTCAGATTGCATGGTAACCTTTCCCAGCCAAGCTTGAATTGGTGGGCCTCTTCTTGCTCATTAGTGGTGAGGAAGAGATCTTCAATGGGAATGTCATACTTAGGGCTTGCACCACTAGAGTACCACAGCTGGATGACGTCTCCTTGTGTTCCAGGGTTGAGGTTTTCTGGGAGCTCAGTGAACCCTGCTTTTTTCAGGACATCTTTCATTTCATCAGTGAATGAAAACTGGACTCTGGTGATGGGTTTACCATTGCCCTTTTTGTACCAGATGTAAACTCTGGTGGTGGATGAAGTGCCTTTGTTGAGGTTGACATTTATCTTGTCATAGTCTTGGGCATGAAGCTGTTGGTCCATTTCACGGGTAGTGGAGATGGCAATTTCTGTGATGTATTTAGAAGCCATTTTGTGTTGTTGGAGACAAGTGTCTGTAAAGTGAGAATACATAGTGACATTGGTCAACACATCATATGAAGCATGAAATGACACACTAAATACACCAAAGACCAGGACATTTGATAAGTATAAAATATGAAGGAATTAGCAACCAGCTTTACGAAGTATATTCTCCAGGGGTCATAAAGGGGAAACAAGGCTTGATAAAATGAAGACTTCAAGGATGCACTAAAACACCCTAAACAGATACTAAAACACCCTAAACATATACTAAAACACCCTAAACAGATACTAAAACACCCTAAACAGACACTAAAACACCCTAAACAGATACTAAAACACCCTAAACAGATACTAAAACACCCTAAACATATACTAAAACACCCTAAACACATACTAAAACACCCTAAACAGATACTAAAACACCCTAAACAGACACTAAAACACCCTAAACAGATACTAAAATACCATAAACAGATACTAAAACAGACATTTGTTCTCGGCTGAGTCAAATGATTCATTATAATGATGTAAAATGAATGGGTTTACTGATCCAACATCACTAAAGCACATATTCACACATCAGGAGTGGTAACAACACCCCCTAGAGGACAGCATCAGTCATGTATTTGTTTTCCACTTACATTAATTATGATCCAAATTGAACACTGATTCTTTGATCATCTGAATCAGGTGTTATGGTGTTAGTGGAACAAGAGAAACCCATGTATCCCACCACCAACCTGCCCTTTATAGTAACACAGACATACTCATATACACATCAGAACCTTTCATTGGAAGTCATTTCTTTACCTGCGATGTTGAGTTCTTCCTCTGTTCTGGAGTGTCTTCTCTGGGAGATAGTGTCTTCTCTGGGAGATAGTGTCTTCTCTGGGAGATAGTGTCTTCTCTGGGAGAATGTGTCTTCTCTGGGAGAAAGTGTCTTCTCTGGGAGATAGTGTCTTCTCTGGGAGAATGTGTCTTCTCTGGGAGAAAGTGTCTTCTCTGGGAGATAGTGTCTTCTCTGGGAGAATGTGTCTTCTCTGGGAGATAGTGTCTTCTCTGGGAGAATGTGTCTTCTCTGGGAGAAAGTATCTTCTCTGGGAGAAAGTGTCACATCGAAGAGCTGAATTTCTCTTTTATACACTTTCTCCAGTTAAGTTGGCAAATGATTCACCATTCAGAGTTCTCCAGAATTCGTATTCCTAGGAACTTTATCTTTCCTCCTCCTCAGACTACACCCTTCCCTAGTCATATCTCAACCTGTCCGTCCATTACCCAGTTCATGTCTCCTTTTGACCCTGACCTTAAAGTAGGAATCCATAGAGGTGAAACTGCCACTTCAGTTGGCGATATTATAACAAAGATGTTAATTCAAACAAAAACAAAATGATGATCGGACATCATTCCACATGATTACCTGAACAATAGAACAGCAGAGTATGTAGTAAAATGTTCTATTTGTTATTTATATATATTGTTTTAGAAGGTAGATCATATTTAATATTGCAGATAGATAGTGGCTTCTCTCAGTGTAATTGTCTGCATCATTTCCAATCCCCCATGTATATATTTATATTATACTGATGTATTATTTTGCCCCTGACCCTACCACCCCTCCCCACATTATAGTAAACTAATGGACATCAACACTTAGGCTTCTACTACCATCTAATACATACTATATACGTTACACACTATATACATGTTACATACTATATACATGTTACATACTATATACATGTTACAATATATGTACATGTTACATACTATATACATGGTGGTGGTGAGTCTCTGATCCACCTCTACGCAGACGACACCATTCTGTATACTTCCGGCCCTTCTTTGGACACTGTGTTAACAACCCTCCAGGCAAGCTTCAATGCCATACAACTCTCCTTCCGTGGCCTCCAATTGCTCTTAAATACAAGTAAAACTAAATGCATGCTCTTCAACCGATCACTACCTGCACCTACCTGCCTGTCCAACATCACTACTCTGGACGGCTCTGACTTAGAATACGTGGACAACTACAAATACTTAGGTGTCTGGTTAGACTGTAAACTCTCCTTCCAGACCCATATCAAACATCTCCAATCCAAAGTTAAATCTAGAATTGGCTTCCTATTTCGCAACAAAGCATCCTTCACTCATGCTGCCAAACATACCCTTGTAAAACTGACCATCCTACCAATCCTCGACTTTGGCGATGTAATTTACAAAATAGCCTCCAATACCCTACTCAACAAATTGGATGCAGTCTATCACAGTGCAATCCGTTTTGTCACCAAAGCCCCATATACTACCCACCATTGCGACCTGTACGCTCTCGTTGGCTGGCCCTCGCTTCATACTCGTCGCCAAACCCACTGGCTCCATGTCATCTACAAGACCCTGCTAGGTAAAGTCCCCCCTTATCTCAGCTCGCTGGTCACCATAGCATCTCCCACATGTAGCACACGCTCCAGCAGGTATATCTCTCTAGTCACCCCCAAAACCAATTCTTTCTTTGGCCGTCTCTCTTTCCAGTTCTCTGCTGCCAATGACTGGAACGAACTACAAAAATCTCTGAAACTGGAAACACTTATCTCCCTCACTAGCTTTAAGCACCAACTGTCAGAGCAGCTCACAGATTACTGCACCTGTACATAGCCCACCTATAATTTAGCCCTATCAACTACCTCTTTCCCAACTGTATTTAATTTATTTATTTATTTTGCTCCTTTGCACCCCATTATTTTTATTTCTACTTTGCACATTCTTCCATTGCAAAACTACCATTCCAGTGTTTTACTTGCTATATTGTATTTACCTTGCCACCAAGGCCTTTTTTTTGCCTTTACCTCCCTTCTCACCTCATTTGCTCACATTGTATATAGACTTGTTTATACTTTATTATTGACTGTATGTTTGTTTTACTCCATGTGTAACTCTGTGTTGTTGTATCTGTCGAACTGCTTTGCTTTATCTTGGCCAGGTTGCAATTGTAAATGAGAACTTGTTCTCAACTTGCCTACCTGGTTAAATAAAGGTAAATAAATAAATAAAAATAAAAACATCAATAGCAACAAAGCATCCTTCACTCATGCTGCTAAACATACCCTTGTAAAACTGACCATCCTACCAATCCTCGACTTTGGCGATGTAATTTACAAAATAGCCTCCAATACCCTACTCAACAAACTGGATGCAGTCTATCACAGTGCAATCCGTTTTGTCACCAAAGCCCCATATACTACCCACCATTGCGACCTGTACGCTCTCGTTGGCTGGCCCTCGCTTCATACTCGTCGCCAAACCCACTGGCTCCATGTCATCTACAAGTCCATGCTAGGTAAAGCTCCGCCTTATCTCAGTTCACTGGTTACGATGGCAACACCCATCCATACCACACTCTCCAGCAGGTGTATCTCACTGATCATCCCTAAAGCCAACACCTCATTTGGTCGCCTTTCATTCCAGTTCTCTGCTGCCTGTGACTGGAACGAATTGCAAAAATCGCTGAAGTTGGAGACTTTTATCTCCCTCACCAACTTCAAACATCTGCTATCTGAGCAGCTAACCGAGCGCTGCAGCTGTACATAGTCTATCGGTTAACAGCCCACCCATTTTTACCTACCTAATCCCCATACTAATCCCCATACTGTTTTTATTTATTTACTTTTCTGCTCTTTTGCACACCAATATCTCTACCTGTACATGACCATCTGATCATTTATCACTCCAGTGTCAATCTGCAAAATTGTAATTATTTGCCTACCTTCTCATGCCTTTTGCACACAATGTATATAGACTCCCCTTTTTTTTCTACTGTGTTACTGACTTGTTAATTGTTTACTCCATGTGTAACTCTGTGTTGTCTGTTCACACTGCTATGCTTTATCTTGGCCAGGTCGCAGTTGCAAATGAGAACTTGTTCTCAACTAGCCTACCTGGTTAAATAAAGGTGAAATAAAAATAAAAATAAAATAAATACACACTATATACATTTTACATACTATATACATGTTACATACTATGTACATGTTACATACTATGTACATGTTACATACTATATACATGTTAGACACAGTAGATTTTATATTAAGTATTTTTTAAGTATATTAAGTATTTTTTTGTCTATCTCTGAAAACCATCCAGTTAGGATGAGTACAACCCCAAGAACACCATCCCAACCGTGAAGCATGGAGGTGGAAACATCATTCTTTGGGGATGCTTTTCTGCAAAGGGGACAGGACGACTGCACCGTTTTGAGGGGAGGATGGATGGGGCCATGTATCGCGAGATCTTGGCCAATAACCTCCGTCCCTCAGTAAGAGCATTGAAGATGGGTCGTAGCTGGGTCTTCCAGCATGACAATGACCCAAAACACACAGCCAGGGCAACTAAGGAGTGGCTCCATAAGAAGCATCTCAGGGTCCTGGAGTGGCCTAGCCAGTATCCAGACCTGAACCCAATAGAAAATCTTTGGAGGGAGCTGAAAGTCCGTAATGCCCAGCGAAGGCCCCGAAACCTGAAGGATCTGGAGAAGGTCTGTATGGAGGAGTGGGCCAAAATCCCTGCTGCAGTGTGTGCAAACCTGGTCAAGAACTACAGGAAAAGTATGATCTCTGTAATTGCAAACAAAGCTTTCTGAACCAAATATTACATTTTGCTTTTCTGATGTATCAAATACTTATGTCATGCAATAAAATGCAAATGAATTACTTTCAAATTATACAATGTGATTTTCTGGATTTTTGTTTTAGATTCCGGCTCTCACAGTTGAAGTGTACCTATGATAAAAAAATACAGACGTTCTACATGCTTTGTAAGTAGGAAAACCTGCAAAATCGGCAGTGTTTCAAATACTTGTTCTCCCCACTGTATATGGGGGATACAACCATCCCAGCTCTGCAGATTTTGCTGCGAAGAGTCAGAATCATTAGATCACTTATTTTGGTACTGCCCAAATGTGGCATCATAGTCAATCGATCAATATTATTTTCAATATTAAATATAACATTATATTGGTTGAGAGAATGTTGTATAATTATAAAAAATGAAAAACTCTTACGTTTTGAATCCGGGGTCATTTTATGTATCAGTTCATAAATCATAAAGGAATTGATACATTGGACTCTCTTCCCAACAATTTTGCAACCTGGTCTATTTTTATTTATTACAATTTTCTTGAACCAATTTTGTTTCTTAACCCTTAGTCTAAAATGTTTGGAGCCCTGCAGAAATCCAGTAAAAAAATAATCCCCATAAAATCTGTCTGTTTAGGCTAGAGATGTCACGTGCATTGGATGTGTCTCAATCCACCACGTCAGCCGATGTTGCAATTCCGTATCTTTAGTGAAAAGTGTCAGAGCAAGAGTGGTGCTTGTCAGACCAGGAGACATCCTGAAAACCTGTCTCGTCATTAAAACATCTGTAGCGTCCGAACGGTTCGGTCTACAAACCAATATGACCAACAAACTAATACGACCTACAAACTAATACGACCTACAAACTAATACGACCTACAAACTAATACGACCTACAAACTAATATGACCTACAAACTAATATGACCTACAAACTAATATGACCACTCTATGCAAAATGTCACCGGAGTCATCTAAAGCGAACCGTTACCCTTTTAAAAAATGAGTATGGTGGTAGTTTTGTGCCTAGTTTTGCATTAAAAAATATATGTATATATACAGTGCCTTGCGAAAGTATTCGGCCCCCTTGAACTTTGCGACCTTTTGCCACATTTCAGGCTTCAAACATAAAGATATAAAACTGTATTTTTTTGTGAAGAATCAACAACAAGTGGGACACAATCATGAAGTGGAACGACATTTATTGGATATTTCAAACTTTTTTAATAATACAAAAACAGAAAAATTGGGCGTGCAAAATTATTCAGCCCCTTTACTTTCAGTGCAGCAAACTCTCTCCAGAAGTTCAGTGAGGATCTCTGAATGATCCAATGTTGACCTAAATGACTAATGATGATAAATACAATCCACCTGTGTGTAATCAAGTCTCCGTATAAATGCACCTGCACTGTGATAGTCTCAGAGGTCCGTTAAAAGCGCAGAGAGCATCATGAAGAACAAGGAACACACCAGGCAGGTCCGAGATACTGTTGTGAAGAAGTTTAAAGCCGGATTTGGATACAAAAAGATTTCCCAAGCTTTAAACATCCCAAGGAGCACTGTGCAAGCGATAATATTGAAATGGAAGGAGTATCAGACCACTGCAAATCTACCAAGACCTGGCCGTCCCTCTAAACTTTCAACTCATACAAGGAGAAGACTTATCAGAGATGCAGCCAAGAGGCCCATGATCACTCTGGATGAACTGCAGAGATCTACAGCTGAGGTGGGAGACTCTGTCCATAGGACAACAATCAGTCGTGTATTGCACAAATCTGGCCTTTATGGAAGAGTGGCAAGAAGAAAGCCATTTCTTAAAGATATCCATAAAAAGTGTTGTTTAATGTTTGCCACAAGCCACCTGGGAGACACACCAAACATGTGGAAGAAGGTGCTCTGGTCAGATGAAACCAAAATTGAACTTTTTGGCAACAATGCAAAACGTTATGTTTGGCGTAAAAGCAACACAGCTGAACACACCATCCCCACTGTCAAATATGGTGGTGGCAGCATCATGGTTTGGGCCTGCTTTTCTTCAGTAGGGACAGGGAAGATGGTTAAAATTGATGGGAAGATGGCTGGAGCCAAACACAGGACCATTCTGGAAGAAAACCTGATGGAGTCTGCAAAAGATCTGAGACTGGGACGGAGATTTGTCTTCCAACAAGACAATCATCCAAAACATAAAGCAAAATCTACAATGGAATGGTTCAAAAATAAACATATCCAGGTGTTAGAATGGCCAAGTCAAAGTCCAGACCTGAATCCAATCGAGAATCTGTGGAAAGAACTGAAAACTGCTGTTCACAAATGCTCTCCATCCAACCTCACTGAGCTCGAGCTGTTTTGCAAAGAGGAATGGGAAAAAATGTCAGTCTCTCGATGTGCAAAACTGATAGAGACATACCCCAAGCGACTTACAGCTGTAATCGCAGCAAAAGGTGGCGCTACAAAGTATTGAGTTAAGGGGGCTGAATAATTTTGCACGCCCAATTTTTCTGTTTTTGATTTGTTAAAAAAGTTTTAAATATCCAATAAATGTCGTTCCACTTCATGATTGTGTCCCACTTGTTGTTGATTCTTCACAAAAAAATACAGTTTTATATCTTTATGTTTGAAGCCTGAAATGTGGCAAAAGGTCGCAAAGTTCAAGGGGGCCGAATACTTTCGCAAGGCACTGTATATACTGTAACCCCACACATCCTGTGCCAGACCTTAGGTCCCAAATACAAAGAACTTTGTTTTGTTCAGTACTTAGGAAATGTGTTGTTACTTAGTTTCCACCATGAACTAGGGGAGTTAACAATCTCCCCCTAGGAGGAGGTGACTGACGCACAGACACTGTGGAGACATGTGATTGGTTCCCATTACTCACACCGTGGTACTCACGCCAGGGCAACAATGTTTCCTTCTGACCTCCTTTGCCCTATTCTCTTTCTGATATTCTGCATAGCAACAGCGACATGTGATAGACACACCTGACTTCTCCCATCTCAGGTCCCCAGGTGACTGAGGCTCATATGAGGGAGGAAGAGCAACACCAGACTCAGAAAGGAGACATTCTAATGACAAGAGATCACCAGACTCAGAAAGGAGACATTCTAATGACAAGAGATCACCAGACTCAGAAAGGAGACATTCTAATGACAAGAGATCACCAGACTCAGAAAGGAGACATTCTAATGACAAGAGATCACCAGACTCAGAAAGGAGACATTCTAATGACAAGAGATCACCAGACTCAGAAAGGAGACATTCTAATGACAAGAGATCAACAGTTCAATCATATCAGCATATTCTGCAGATTAGACATATTAATTACCTTTGTTACTTAGCTAATTCTGGTTTCTCCACCACAACCGAAAGACCTTCTCAAATTCAATAGCTAAATGATCCATGGTATGCCGATCTTAAAACGATTCGACTCAACCCCCATTTGCTTTATATTGCAATATTTTATTACAGTGATCAGGTAATGAATATGTATTTTGAATATGAGTTTTCTTCCCAATAAAGTTTTTAATATTTTATAAATTTATAATTTTATTTCAATAACTAGATCTGGAGCCTATGCTGTCATTAAGCTGTGTTGTTACAATGTTAACTAGTGTGTAGCTAACCTCTTTATAACAGGATCATGCTAGTTAGACAGAAAACAGATGGAAGCACTTCCAAACTGGAGATACTATCTGAACTTGTCCAGTGGTTGTTCTTTATATATTGTTGTCTTTGGTGTATTTCTATGCTACTAAGCTGCTGTTTAGTTTAATTGTTGTGTAATAGTGAGATGCAGCGCTGCCTTGGAAAAGAGACCTTGATCATCTTGGACACTACAAGCTGCTGTTTAGTTTAATTGTTGTGTAATAGTGAGATGCAGCGCTGCCTTGGAAAAGAGACCTTGATCATCTTGGACACTACAAGCTGCTGTTTAGTTTCATTGTTGTGTAATAGTGAGATGCAGCGCTGCCTTGGAAAAGAGACCTTGATCATCTTGGACACAACAAGCTGCTGTTTAGTGTAATTGTTGTGTAATAGTGAGATGCAGCGTTGCCTTGGAAAAGAGACCTTGATCATCTTGGACACTATAAACTGCCGGTGACAGATCAACTTGGTGACAACAAATCAAATCAAAATCAAATCAAATGTATTTATATAGCCCTTCGTACATCATCTGATATCTCAAAGTGCTGTACAGAAACCCAGCCTAAAACCCCAAACAGCAAGCAATGCAGGTGTAGAAGCACGGTGGCTAGGAAAAACTCCCTAGAAAGGCCAAAACCTAGGAAGAAACCTAGAGAGGAACCAGGCTATGTGGGGTGGCCAGTCCTCTTCTGGCTGTTCCGGGTGGAGATTATAACAGAACATGGTCAAGATGTTCAAATGTTCATAAATGACCAGCATGGTCATAATAATAATAAGGCAGAACAGTTGAAACTGGAGCAGCAGCACTGCCAGGTGGACTGGGGACAGCAAGGAGTCATCATGTCAGGTAGTCCTGGGGCATGGTCCTAGGGCTCAGGTCCTCCGAGAGAGAGAAAGAAAGAGAGAAGGAGAGAATTAGAGAACGCACACTTAGATTCACACAGGACACCGAATAGGACAGGAGAAGTACTCCAGATATAACAAACTGAACCTAGCACCCCGACACATAAACTACTGCAGCATAAATACTGGAGGCTGAGACAGGAGGGGTCAGGAGACACTGTGGCCCCATCCGAGGACACCCCGGACAGGGCCAAACAACACCTGATATTGAAACACCACATACAAAATAATCATACAAACTTGGTTCTTTCTCTCTTTCGTGTGCAAATGAAACAATCTTGGTCATGCATTTTTACATTTCAAATGGTCTACATTAAATATTGAGTAAAACACTGCAATGACAAAGCACAGCTTTCAAGTACATTAGATCACTTGTTTTGGGATTGCCCATACATAGCTTTTTCTTGGTTCCATGTTCAGGAATGGCAGAAGAATTGCAACATTTACCTGGAGCTAACTCTGCATGTAGCACTGCTGGGTGATTTGAAGGTCATTGTCAATTTATAAATAGTATAATAATACTCTTATCAAAAGTGATCATCTTTTCAATCTGTAGAAACTTGAGTGATAGATGGGAGAGGTTGAGGGTAGATTTAAATAAAATAATAACTAATGTAAAAAATGTGTGTAAAACACTAAACATATTGTACCTGTCAAAAGTTTGGACACACCTACTCATTCAAGGACTTTTTGTTATTTTTACTCTTTTCTAACTTGTAGAATAATAGTGAAGACATAAAAACGATGAAATAACACATATGGAATCATGTAGAAACCAAAAAAGTGTTAAACAAATCAAAATATATTTTTGGCATTCTCTCAACCAGCTTCAAGAGGTAGTCACCTGGAATGCATTTCAATTAACCGATGTGCCTTGTTAAGTTAATTTGTGGAATTTATTTCCGTTGTGTTGTGACTAGGTAGGGGTGGTGTACAGAAGATATCCCTATTTTAAAGAAAACCCCTGGAATGAGTAGGTGTGTCAACTTTTGACTGGTACTGTATATATATATATATATATGGGGAATTGGAAACTATGATGCAGACAGTTACATTGATAGAAGCAACAATCTGCAATATTAAAGATGATCTGCCTCTAAAACAAACATGTAGAAATAAAACCATAGTACATTGTTGTGCTATTGTGCAATCATATGGAATGATGTCCGGGAAAAATATAGTGTTTGAAGTCACATCTTTGTTGTAGTGTGTGTGTGTGTGTGTGTGTGAAAGGCATTGACCTGCAGTTCCCGAGATAGAGACACTGACTATTCATAGTGTTTAAAGAATTCTAGTGAAGTAACCCTGTTGGACCACACTTTCTGAAGATCTCCGGGTTCAGTGAATCATCACTTCTACCTCTAATCAAATAAAATAAAATAAAATAAAAATTATTTGTCACATACACATGGTTAGCAGATGTTAATGCGAGTGTAGAGAAATGCGTGTGCTTCTAGTTCCGACAATGCAGTAATAACTAACGAGTAATCTAACTAACAATTCCAAAACTACTACCTTATACACACAAGTGTAAAGGGATAAAGAATATGTACATAAAGATATATGAATGAGTGATGGTACAGAACGGCATAGGCAAGATGCAGTAGATGGTATCGAGTACAGTATATACATATGAGATGAGTAATGTAGGGTATGCAAACATTATACTAAGTAGCATTGTTTAAAGTGACTAGTGATATATTGTCCATCAATTTCCATCAATTCCCATGACTAAAGTGGCTGGAGTTGAGTCAGTGTGTTGGCAGCAGCCACTCAATGTTAGTGGTGGCTGTTTAACAGTCTGATGGCCTTGAGATAGAAGCTGTTTTTCAGTCTCTCGGTCCCTGCTTTGATGCACCTGTACTGACCTCGCCTTCTGGATGATAGCGGGGTGAACAGGCAGTGGCTCGGGTGGTTGTTGTCCTTGATGATCTTTATGGCCTTCCTGTGACATCGGGTGCTGTAGGTGTCCTGGAGGGCAGGTAGTTTGCCCCCGGTGATGCGTTGTGCAGACCTCACTACCCTCTGGAGAGCCTTACGGTTGTGGGCGGAGCAGTTGCCGTACCAGGCGGTGATACAGCCCGCCAGGATGCTCTCGATTGTGCATCTGTAGAAGTTTGTGAGTGCTTTTGGTGACTAGCCGAATTTCTTCAGCCTCCTGAGGTTGAAGAGGCGCTGCTGCGCCTTCTTCACGATGCTGTCTGTGTGGGTGGACCAATTCAGTTTGTCCGTGATGTGTACGCCAAAGAACTTAAAACTTACTACCCTCTCCACTACTGTTCAATCGATGTGGATAGGGGGGTGTTCCCTCTGCTGTTTCCTGAAGTCCACAATCATCTCCTTTGTTTTGTTGACGTTGAGTGTGAGGTTATTTTCCTGACACCACACTCCGAGGGCCCTCACTTCCTCCCTGTGGGCCTTCTCGTCGTTGTTGGTAATCAAGCCTACCACTGTAGTGTCGTCCGTAAACTTGATGATTGAGTTTGTCAGGGCAGCTCCCAGTCCTGGTGTTCTGTCCTCTCCATGGATTCTGTCTTTCATTCTCTCATTCCCAGTGAGGGAACACACCTTGTCTAAAGGTTGCTCCTATTCAGTCTAGTATTCATACAGTGTCTCTGGGTATTATAATGGGTGGACATGGAATGCATGAGTCTACACATGGAACCCAAGACTGAGATGAGCCTGGTTTGAGTATCTTTGATAAGAGGAACAACTGACATGTGGATGAGTGTAATTGTTTTGGTCACAGTATACCAAAGGATGGGTGGAAGAGCATATGACCTCACACATCGTAGGTGGTATTGCAACACAATAATATTCTTTACATTGTTAAGAGTGAAAGGGAATGAACTGTTAAAATGAAGAGTAAATGACATGATAATAATTAGGCAAAGACTGCAACAGGTTTGTTGTTCTTTATTCAGAGAACCCTCTAAAGTCAACCACAATCTTTATACCCCCACCCCCACACACCCCCACAACCCCACAACCCCACACACACACACCCACACACCCCCACACCCCCACACACCCACACACCCACACACCCCCACACCCACACACCCACACACCCCCACACACACACACACCCCCACACCCCCACACCCACACACCCACACACCCCCACACACCCACACACCCCCACACCCCCACACACCCACACACCCCCACACCCACACACCCCCACACACACACACACCCCCACACCCCCACACACCCCCACAACCCCACACCCCCACAACCCCACACCCCCACACACCCACACACCCCCACACCCACACACCCACACACCCCCACAACCCCACATCCCCACAACCACCACACCCCCACAACCCCACACCCCCACACAACCCCACACCCCCACACCCCCACACCCCCACAACCCCACACCCCCACAACCCCACACCCCCACACACCCACACACCCCCACACCCACTCACCCCCACACACCCACACACACCCACACCCACACACCCACACACCCCCACACCACACAAACAGTAGGTGGGCTGTATCTTTTTCCACGGTTCACATTCCTCGTTTACTGTTCACTGTTCTACCCATCTGGCAGTTCCTCGCTGTTCCCTTCCTCCCTCTCTTAGAGGGGCCTTGACAGGGCCTCTTTCCGGTCTAAAGTTTTTCAGAGTTCCAACCAAGTAAAGGTCATGTATAGTTCAATTGTCCTCTGTGTTTTCTCAGTCACACATTTCTCACCCTTAACTTGTCTCAACCAAACCTTATTGGATTTTAGTCTAATTATTCTTTAGTCATTACATTAAAATTCCCTTATCAGTTACACCAGCTCTGTCAGGAGGAAATGGGCCAAAATTCACCCAAATTATTGTGGGAAGCTTGTGGAAGGCTACCCAAAACGTTTGACCCAAGTTAAACAATTTAAAGGCAAAGCTACCAAATACTAATTGAGTGTATGTAAACTTCTGACCCACTGGGAATGTGATGAAAGAAATTAAAGCTGAAATAAATCATTCTCTCCACTATTATTCTGACATTTCACATTCTTAAAATAAAGTTGTGATCCTAACTGACCTAAAACAGGGAATTTTTACTAGGATTAAATGTCAGGAACTGTGAAAAACTGAGTTTAAATGTATTTGTCTACTTCCTTTTCTGGTCACAACTTGCAGACTTGTTTACATGTGGCTGTGCGTTTTGTTGCCAACCTACTTTGCTACCTGACAACTTTACGGTTTTAACTTTTTAATTACCGTTTATTTTTTTGGTTTTTCCCTCAACTTTTTTTACTCCGGACACTTTATCTGGACATGGTTCTACAGGACCTCCACCAGCCAACCAGTAGTAACATTAACATGATGCTTTATCTGGACGTGGTTCTACAGGACCTCCACCAGCCAACCAGTAGTAACATTAACATGATGCTTTATCTGGACGTGGTTCTACAGGACCTCCACCAGCCAACCAGTAGTAACATTAACATGATGCTTTATCTGGACGTGGTTCTACAGGACCTCCACCAGGCAACCAGTAGTAACAATAACATGATGCTTTATCTGGACACGGTTCTCCAGGACCTCCACCAGCCGAAGATAAGTAGTAACATTAACATGATGCTTTATCTGGACGTGGTTCTACAGGACCTCCACCAGCCGAAGGTAAGTAGTAACATTAACATGATGCCTTATCTGGACGTGGTTCTACAGGACCTCCACCAGCCGACCAGTAGTAACATTAACATGATGCTTTATCTGGACGTGGTTCTACAGGACCTCCACCAGCCAACCAGTAGTAACATCAACATGATGCTTTATCTGGACGTGGTTCTACAGGACCTCCACCAGCCAACCAGTAGTAACATTAACATGATGCTTTATCTGGACATGGTTCTCCAGGACCTCCACCAGCCAACCAGTAGTAACATCAACATGATGCTTTATCTGGACCTGGTTCGTCAGGACCTCCCACAGCCGAAGCTAAGTAGTAACATTAACATGATGCCTTCTAATTGCAGTCGCTGTACTCATAATATACAGGAGAAAGATCGCCTTACGGCGAGGATAGCTGTGCTACAAGCCCAGCTTCAGACGCAGTCGTTAAGCAAGGGTAATTTCAGTGTAGGAAAGGATGAAACAGCGTCTGTGCCACCAGTAAGTACAGATTGTAACGTTAGTATAAATCCCCACGCGGTCCCGCAGCCGGACAACTTTCTCACAGTTTCTGGAGGGAAATGCTGTAGGAATGCTCAACCGGTGTCGCTCATTCAGCCGACTGAAACTTTCAAGCGATTTTCCCCATTAAGCAATGAGTCGGAGTCATGGGAGTCAGAGGCCAAGTCTTCACTTGTCTCGACTCTTCCCGTTACGGGGTCTGAGACACCGAAGCTTCCCACCATTAGCTCTGACAAATGTAAAACCCTAGTCATTGGCGACTCCATTACCCGCAGTATTAGACTTAAAATGAATCATCCAGCGATCATACACTGTTTACCAGGGGGCAGGGCTACCGACGTTAAGGCTAATCTGACGATGGAGGGGTGCTCTCATCTTATCTACCAACATAGACAGGGCTCTAACTCCTCTAGCTCCACAATGAAATAGGGTGCAGGCCAGGCAGCAGGCTGTTAGCCAGCCTGCCAGCATAGTGAAGTCTGCCACTAGCACAGTCAGTGTAGTCAGCTCAGCTTTCCTCATTGAGACCGTGTCTGTGCCTCGACCTAGGTTGGGCAAAACTAAACATGGCGGTGTTCGCCTTAGCAATCTCACTAGGATAAAGACCTCCTCCATTCCTGTCATTATTGAAAGAGATTGTGATACCTCACATCTCAAAATAGGGCTACTTAATGTTAGATCCCTTACTTCAAAGGCACTTATAGTCAATGAACTAATCACTGATCATAATCTTGATGTGATTGGCCTGACTGAAACATGGCTTAAGCCTGATGAATTTAATGTGTTAAATGAGGCCTCACCTCCTGGCTACACTAGTGACCATATCCCCTGTGCATCCCGCAAAGGCGGATGTGTTGCTAACATTTACGATAGCAAATTTCTAATGACTAAAGTGACTAAAATTTCTTTTGAGCTTCTAGTCATGAAATCATGCAGCCTACTCAATCCCTTTTTATAGCTACTGTTTACAGGCCTCCTGGATCATATACAGCGTTCCTCATTGAGTTCCCTGAATTTCTATCGGACCTTGAAGTCATAGCAGATAATATTCTAATTTTTGGTGACTTTAATATTCACATAGAAAAGTCCATAGACCCACTCCAAAAGGCTTTCGGAGCCATCATCTACTCAGTGGGTTTTGTCCAACATGTCTCTGGACCCAC
The DNA here is from genome assembly GCF_013265735.2 of Oncorhynchus mykiss. Taxonomy (NCBI): domain Eukaryota; kingdom Metazoa; phylum Chordata; class Actinopteri; order Salmoniformes; family Salmonidae; genus Oncorhynchus; species Oncorhynchus mykiss. The sequence goes on along the minus strand of NC_048570.1, from coordinate 101,044,569 downwards.
TCACTGTCAGTCATACTCTGGACCTAGTTTTGTCCCATGGAATAAATGTTGTGGATCTTAATGTTTTTCCTCATAATCCTGGACTATCGGACCACCATTTTATTACGTTTGCAAATGCAACAAATCATCTGCTCAGACCCCAACCAAGGAACATCAAAAGTCGTGCTATAAATTCACAGACAACACAAAGATTCCTTGATGTCCTTCCAGACTCCCTCTGTCTACCCCAAGGACGTCAGAGAACAAAAATCAGTTAACCTCTTGGATTTAGGGGGCGCTATTTTAATTTTTGGATGAAAAATGTTCCCGTTTTAAACAAGATATTTTGTCACGAAAAGATGCTCGACTATGCATATAATTGAGAGCTTTGGAAAGAAGACACTCTGACATTTTTTTAAACTGCCTCATGCCAATGACTCCTTATATGGCCATGAATGAGCTACGAATGAGCTTACGTTTTCCACGTATTCCCCAAGGTGTCTACAGCATTGTGAAGTCTTTTTACGCATTTCCATTGAAGAATAGCCGTAAGGGAGCATATTTAGCAAGTGGTCACATGGTGTCTCCCGCAGAAAATCTTGCGTAAAATACTGAGGTAGCCATTTTTCCAATCGCTTCTTATGAGAAACCAATTGCCTCGATGGATATATTATCAAATATATATGTTAAAAACACCTTGAGGATGGATCCTAAACAACGTTTGCCGTGTTTCTGTCGATATTATGGAGTTAATTTTGAAAAAAGTTTGGCGTTGTAATGGTAGCATTTTCCGGTCGATTTCTCAGCCAAGCATGATGAACAAACGGGAGCTATTTCGCCTACAAAAATAATATTTTGGGAAAAAAGGAACATTTGCTATCTAACTGGGAGTCTCCTGAGTGAAAGCATCCGAAGTTCTTCAAAGGTAATTTGGTTGCTTTTCTTATTTTCATGAAAATGTTGCTTGCTGCCAGCAGAGCTAGCATAGCATTATGCCATGATAAACTTACACAAATGCTTGTCTAGCGTTGGCTGTAACGCATATTTTGAAAATCTGAGATGACAGTGTTGTTAACAAAAGGCTAAGCTTGTGTTTGAATATATTTATTTAATTTCATTTGCGATTTTCATGAGGAAAAATTACTAGGGGTATTTATGTCCGCTGCGTTATGCTAATTCGTTTGAGGCTATGATTACGCTCCCGGATCCGGGATTGCTCGTCGCAAGAGGTTAACCACCTAACTGAGGAACTCAATTTAACCTTGCGCAATACCCTAGATGCAGTTGCACCCCTAAAAACTAAAAACATTTCCCATAAGAAACTAGCTCCCTGGTATACAGATAATTCCCGAGCTCTGAAGCAAGCTTCCAGAAAATTGGAACGGAAATGGCGCCACACCAATCTGGAAGTCTTCCGACTAGCTTGGAAAGACAGTACCGTGCAGTATCGAAGAGCCCTTACTGCTGCTCGATCATCATATTTTTCCAACTTAATTGAGGAAGATCAGAACAATCCGAAATTAATTTTTGATTCTGTTGCAAAGCTAACTAAAAAGCAGCATTTCCCAAGAGAGGATGGCTTTCACTTCAGCAGTAATACATTCATGAACTTCTTTGAGGAAAAGATCATGATTATTAGAAAGCAAATTACAGACTCCTCTTTAAATCTGCGTATTCCTTCAAAGCCCAGTTGTCCTGAGTCTTCACAACTCTGCCAGGAACTAGGATCAAGAGAGACACTCAAGTGTTTTAGTACTATATCTCTTGACACAATGATGAAAATAATCATGGCCTCTAAACCTTCAAGCTGCATACTGGACCCTATTCCAACTAAACTACTGAAAGAGCTGCTTCCTGTGCTTGGCCCACCTATGTTGAACATAATAAACAGCTCTCTATCCACCGGATGTGTACCAAACTCACTAAAAGTGGCAGTAATAAAGCCTCTCTTGAAAAAGCCAAACCTTGACCCAGAAAATATTTAAAAAACTATCGGCCTATATCAAATCTTCCATTCCTCTCAAAATTTTTTGAAAAGGCTGTTGCGCAGCAACTCACTGCCTTCCTGAAGACAAACAATGTATATGAAATGCTTCAGCCTGGTTTTAGACCCCATCATAGCACTGAGACTGCACTTGTGAAGGTGGTAAATGACATTTTAATGGCATCAGACTGAGGCTCTGCATCTGTCCTTGTGCTCCTAGACCTTAGTGCTGCTTTTGATACCATCGATCACCACATTCTTTTGGAGAGATTGGAAACCCAAATTGGTCTACACGGACAAGTTCTGGCCTGGTTTAGATCTTAACTGTCGGAAAGATATCAGTTTGTCTCTGTGAATGGTTTGTCCTCTGACAAATCAACTGTAAATTTCAGTGTTCCTCAAGGTTCCGTTTTAGGACCACTATTGTTTTCACTATATATTTTACCTCTTGGGGATGTCATTCAAAAACATAAAGTTAACTTTCACTGCTATGCGGATGACACACAGCTGTACATTTCAATGAAACATGGTGAAGCCCCAAAATTGCCATAACAACGTTACTACAACGTATCCAATTGACCACCAGAGACATTCTTCAAAGGACAAAGGACTCGGTTTGGCAACACGGTCTTCCACCAACCTACTGAAGCGCAGCTCAGAGTAAATATTTATTGCATTTTCCTTTTCCAAATGGCCGGTAATTTAGAATGCATAAGATACTGTATTTACCATAGCACAGCTTCGCCCTTTGTTCCTCAGTCTTCCCGCTCTTTCACTCAAACCCATCCCCTTTTCTTTTGTGTAACAAGCTGTAATATCTGTTCCGCCGCTAGGGACGTTTTCCTTTATGACGTAATTTGTATGATTAATTATGTGTATGTGTAATTCTGTGTGATTAGTTAGGTATTTAGTAAATAAATAATTAAACCCAATTTTGCATTGCGGATTCAACTTGTTAGCCAGGGTTCGTGCAGATAAACAAGAATTTACAACTTTCAGATGAGACTGAATTAAGAAGACGATTAATATTGACTGCTATTGATGTAAAATATTACTAGGTCTCTAAGAGTTTATTCAGAAGATAACAGCTCGATAAATATTATTTTGTGGTGCCCCGACTCTCTACTTAATTACATTTACATGATTGTCAATCAGGTGATATTAATTACGGATAAATTATTTCATAGAATAGCATGTCATATCACTTAATCCGGCATAGCCAAAGCTTTATCCATAGCTCTATCTATGCATTTGAGTGGTTACATTTCTCCAGCCCCATCCCTCAGCTGGTTACCAAATCAGTGCCAGGGGGGCTACTCCTTTTTATAAACTACAGATTTAACCCACATTGTTATAAAAAAAAAACGTTTCAAGGTAAATCACGCTGATTGTATTAGAATTTTTCTTATAATCTGTGCTGTTTTGCACCACGGAAATATTGCATTGAGAGCCGAAACAAATCATATAGATAGACGACTGGATGATCAAGTCAAAGAAAAAATATCCTACAATCTGCAAGGCACCCAAACTGTCAAATGTGAGTTCTCAGTGAAACAAATCTTTAGTTCTGTTATTTATCAGATCATTACATTATCAACCTTAGTGTGCATTTGTGAGCTTTGTACTCTCCCATGGTCCTGGTCATTATAATATAAATTGTAATGTACAGTAGGTATTATCAGGACTTTGTGCTAAGGTCAAGCATTTGATGAATTAAAAGGTACAATGTTCTCATTTGCTATGCTTTCTTTATTGATTAACAGAATGATCAGTGTTACACAGGAATCATTTAAATGTGTTACTTTTCTCAGGTTTTTCAAAATAATATCTGACTAACACAATGCAATATAAAACCTTACAACCCCTTGGTATATTCAGACGACTTAAACCTGCTGCTAAAATATAATTTATATAATTCAATTGTTAATTGATTGAAAACAACATTAAAGACAAATTTTCTACATTATCTCTGACAGTGACTTTATGACATAAAAGATAACATTGAGTGTCAGAAAAATATTAAAAAATTAAACTGATACATTGCCATGCAAAAGCTAATGTCTGTCACAATTTAAGGCTGATTCTACCTCTCCAACTCAGGTTTTTATTTGCCATACCAGAGGTAGAGGGGCATACCACTGTTGCCAGCATTCAGATTTCTATCGATGAGGATCAAGTCTGCCTCGTCATAAGGGCCAGTTACATCAGGGTTGGATGTAACGGTCAAGGCCTTGATAGGGAGAGATCCATTTTTCTTGATCCAGACAAACACTGGCTGACCGCATGTTCCCTCATTGAGGTTAACATTCACCATGGTGAAACCACGCTCCACTAGGATGGAATCCTGCTCACGGTTGATGCATGCATTCATCTCTGTGATCCCGCCGCCCACTGTGGTGGATTGACGGTACCAGAGGTAGATGGGTTTTCCTCCAGAACCTCTACTAAGATCTTCATCCAGCCGGATGTAGCCCTCGTTGGAAAGGTTGATGTGTTGTTGGAATGAGGTGGCGGCAGCAACGTCACAGATGTAGGTCTTACTCTTTCTCTTCAACCAGAGGGTGATGAAATCTCCTGAGTTACTGCGGTTCAGATTGCATGGTAACCTTTCCCAGCCAAGCTTGAATTGGTGGGCCTCTTCTTGCTCATTAGTGGTGAGGAAGATATCTTCAATGGGAATGTCATACTTAGGGCTTGCACCACTAGAGTACCACAGCTGGATGACGTCTCCTTGTGTTCCAGAGTTGAGGTTTTCTGGGAGCTCAGTGAACCCTGCTTTTTTCAGGACATCTTTCATTTCATCAGTGAATGAAAACTGGACTCTGGTGATGGGTTTACCATTGCCCTTTTTGTACCACATGTAAACTTTGGTGGTGGATGAAGTGCCTTTGTTGAGGTTGACATTTATCTTGTCATAGTCTTGGTCATGAAGCTGTTGGTCCATTTCAGGGGTAGTGGAGATTGCAATTTCTGTGATGTATTTAGAACCCATTTTGTGTCGTTGGAGACAAGTGTCTGTAAAGTGAGAATACATCGTGACATTGGTCAACACCTCATTTGTAGCAAGACATGACACACTAAATACACCAAAGACCAAGACATATGATAAGTATAAAATATGAAGGAATTAGCGGCCAGCTTTACTAAGTATATTCTCCAGGGGTCATAAAGGGGAAACATGGCTTGATAAAATGAAGACTTCAAGGATGAACTAAAACACCCTAAACAGATACTAAAACACCCTAAACAGATACTAAAACACCCTAAACAGATACTAAAACACCCTAAACAGATACTAAAACACCCTAAACATATACTAAAACAGCCTAAACAGATACTAAAACACCCTAAACAGATACTAAAACACCCTAAACAGATACTAAAACGCCCTAAAAAGATACTAAAACACCCTAAACAGATACTAAAACACCCTAAACAGATACTAAAACAGACACTTGTTCTCGGCTGAGACAAATGATTCATTATAATGATGTAAAATGAATTGGTTACTGAAAAAACAACACTAAAGCACATATTCACACATCAGGAGTGGTAACAACACCCCCTAGAGGACAGCATTAGTCATGTATTTGTTTTCCACTTACATTAATTATGATCCAAATTGAACACTGATTCTTTGATCATCTGAATCAGGTGTTATGGTGTTAGTGGAACAAGAGAAACCCATGTATCCCACCACCAACCTGCCCTTTATAGTAACACAGACATACTCATATACACATCAGAACCTTTCATTGGAAGTCATTTCTTTACCTGCGATGTTGAGTTCTTCCTCTGTTCTGGAGTGTCTTCTCTGGGAGATAGTGTCTTCTCTGGGAGAATGTGTCTTCTCTGGGAGAAAGTATGTTCTCTGGGAGAATGTGTCTTCTCTGGGAGAATGTATCTTCTCTGGGAGAATGTGTCTTCTCTGGGAGAATGTGTCTTCTCTGGGAGATAGTGTCTTCTCTGGGAGATAGTGTCTTCTCTGGGAGATAGTGTCTTCTCTAGGAGCTGTTGTCTTCTCTTGGAGATAGTGTCTTCTCTGGGAGAAAGTGTGTCCTCTGGGAGAATGTGTCTTCTCTGATAGAATGTACCTTCTCTGGGAGAAAGTGTCTTCTCTGGGAGAATGTGTCTTCTCCGGGAGAAAGTGTCTTCTCTGGGAGATAGTGTCTTCTCTGGGAGATAGTGTCTTCTCTGGGAGCTGGTGTCTTCTCTGTGAGACAGTGTCTTCTCTGGGCGAATGTGTCTTCTCTGGTAGAATGTATCTTCTCTGGTAGAATGTATCTTCTCTGGTAGAATGTATCTTCTCTGGTAGAATGTATTTTCTCTGGTAGAATGTATCTTCTCTGGGAGAATGTGTCTTCTCTGGGAACTGGTGTCTTCTCTGGAGAGATAGTGTCTTCTCCGGGAGAAAGTGTCTTCTCTGGTAGAATGTATCTTCTCTGGTAGAATGTATCTTCTCTGGTAGAATGTGTCTTCTGTGGGAGAATGTGTCTTCTCTGGGAGAATGTGTCTTCTCTTTTAGAATGTATCTTCTCTGGGAGAATGTATCTTCTCTGGTAGAATGTATCTTCTCTGGTAGAATGTATCTTCTCTGGGAGAATGTATCTTCTCTGGTAGAATGTATCTTCTCTGGTAGAATGTATCTTCTCTGGTAGAATGTATCTTCTCTGGGAGAATGTATCTTCACTTGTAGAATGTATCTTCTCTGGTAGAATGTATCTTCTCTGGTAGAATGTATCTTCTGTGGTAGAATGTATCTTCTCTGGCAGAATGTATCTTCTCTGGCAGAATGTATCTTCTCTGGTAGAATGTATCTTCTCTGGTAGAATATATCTTCTCTGGTAGAATGTATCTTCTCTGGCAGAATGTCTCTTCTCTGGTAGAATGTGTATTCTCTGGTAGAATGTGTCTTCTCTGGTAGAATGTATCTTCTCTGGGAGAAAGTGTCTTCTCTGGGAGAATGTGTCTTCTCTGGGAGAATGTGTCTTCTGTGAGAGAATTTGTCTTCTCTGGGAGAAAGAGTCTTCTCTGGGAGAATGCGTCTTCTCTGGTAGAATGTGTCTTCTCTGGTAGAATGTATCTTCTCTGGTAGAATGTATCTTCTCTGGTAGAATGTATCTTCTCTGGTAGAATGTATCTTCTCTGGTAGAATGTGTCTTCTCTGATAGAATGTATCTTCTCTGGTAGAATGTGTCTTCTCTGGTAGAATGTATCTTCTCTGGTAGAATGTATCTTCTCTGGGAGAATGTATCTTCTCTTGGAGAAAGTGTCTTCTCTGGGAGAATGTGGCTTCTCTGGTAGAATGTATCTTCTCTGGTAGAATGTATCTTCTCTCGTAGAATGTATCTTCTCTGGTAGAATGTATCTTCTCTGGTAGAATGTATCTTCGCTGGGAGAAAGTGTCTTCTCTGGGAGAATGTATCTTCTCTGGGAGAATGTATCTTCTCTGGTAGAATGTATCTTCTCTGGTAGAATGTATCTTCTCTGATAGAATGTGTCGTCTCTGGGAGAATGTAACTTCTCTGGGAGAAAGTGTCTTCTCTGGGAGAATGTGTCTTATCTGGTAGAATGTATCTTCTATGGTAGAATGTATCTTCTCTGGTAGAATATATCTTCTCTGGTAGAATGTGTCTTCTCTGGTAGAATGTATCTTCTCTGGTAGAATGTGTCTTCTCTGGTAGAATTTATCTTCTCTGGTAGAATGTATCTTCTCTGGGAGAATGTATCTTCTCTGGTAGAATGTATCTTCTCTGGTAGAATGTATCTTCTCTGGGAGAATGTATCTTCTCTGGTAGAATGTATCTTCTCTGGTAGAATGTATCTTCTCTGGAAGAATGTATCTTCTCTGGGAGAATGTATCTTCACTTGTAGAATGTATCTTCTCTGGTAGAATGTATCTTCTCTGGTAGAATGTATCTTCTGTGGTAGAATGTATCTTCTCTGGCAGAATGTATCTTCTCTGGCAGAATGTATCTTCTCTGGTAGAATGTATCTTCTCTGGTAGAATATATCTTCTCTGGTAGAATGTATCTTCTCTGGTAGAATGTCTCTTCTCTGGTAGAATGTATCTTCTCTGGTAGAATGTATCTTCTCTGGGAAAATGTATCTTCTCTGGTAGAATGTGTATTCTCTGGTAGAATGTGTCTTCTCTGGTAGAATGTATCTTCTCTGGGAGAAAGAGTCTTCTCTGGGAGAATTTGTCTTCTCTGGGAGAATGTGTCTTCTGTGAGAGAATTTGTCTTCTCTGGGAGAAAGAGTCTTCTCTGGGAGAAAGTGTCTTCTCTGGGAGAATGTGGCTTCTCTGGTAGAATGTATCTTCTCTGGTAGAATGTATCTTCTCTCGTAGAATGTATCTTCTCTCGTTTAATGTATCTTCTCTGGTAGAATGTATCTTCTCTGGTAGAATGTATCTTCTCTGGGAGAATGTATCTTCTCTGGGAGAAAGTGTCTTCTCTGGGAGAATGTGGCTTCTCTGGTAGAATGTATCTTCTATGGTAGAATGTATCTTCTCTGGTAGAATATATCTTTTCTGGTAGAATGTGTCTTCTCTGGTAGAATGTATCTTCTCTGGTAGAATGTGTCTTCTCTGGTAGAATGTATCTTCTCTGGTAGAATGTATCTTCTCTGGGAGAATGTATCTTCTCTGGTAGAATGTATCTTCTCTGGTAGAATGTATCTTCTCTGGGAGAATATATCTTCTCTGGTAGAATGTATCTTCTCTGGTAGAATGTATCTTCTCTGGTAGAATGTATCTTCTCTGGGAGAATGTATCTTCACTTGTAGAATGTATCTTCTCTGGTAGAATGTATCTTCTCTGGTAGAATGTATCTTCTGTGGTAGAATGTATCTTCTCTGGCAGAATGTATCTTCTCTGGCAGAATGTATCTTCTCTGGTAGAATGTATCTTCTCTGGTAGAATATATATTCTCTGGTAGAATGTATCTTCTCTGGTAGAATGTCTCTTCTCTGGTAGAATGTATCTTCTCTGGTAGAATGTATCTTCTCTGTGAAAATGTATCTTCTCTGGTAGAATGTGTATTCTCTGGTAGAATGTGTCTTCTCTGGTAGAATGTATCTTCTCTGGGAGAAAGAGTCTTCTCTGGGAGAATGTGTCTTCTCTGGGAGAATGTGTCTTCTGTGAGAGAATTTGTCTTCTCTGGGAGAAAGAGTCTTCTCTGGGAGAAAGTGTCTTCTCTGGGAGAATGTGGCTTCTCTGGTAGAATGTATCTTCTCTGGTAGAATGTATCTTCTCTCGTAGAATGTATCTTCTCTCGTTTAATGTATCTTCTCTGGTAGAATGTATCTTCTCTGGTAGAATGTATCTTCTCTGGGAGAATGTATCTTCTCTGGGAGAAAGTGTCTTCTCTGGGAGAATGTGGCTTCTCTGGTAGAATGTATCTTCTCTGGTAGAATGTATCTTCTCTCGTAGAATGTATCTTCTCTCGTAGAATGTATCTTCTCTGGTAGAATGTATCTTCTCTGGTAGAATGTATGTTCTCTGGGAGAATGTATCTTCTCTGAGAGAAAGTATCTTCTCTGGTAGAATGTATCTTCTCTGGTAGAATGTGTCTTCTCTGGTAGAATGTATCTTCTCTGGTAGAATGTGTCTTCTCTGGTAGAATGTATCTTCTCTGGTAGAATGTGTCTTCTCTGGTAGAATGTATCTTCTCTGGTAGAATGTGTCTTCTCTGGTAGAATGTATCTTCTCTGGTAGAATGTATCTTCTCTGGGAGAATGTATGTTCTCTGGGAGATAGTGTCTTCTCTGGGAGAATGTGGCTTCTCTGGTAGAATGTATCTTCTCTGGTAGAATGTATCTTCTTTCGTAGAATGTATCTTCTTTCGTAGAATGTATCTTCTCTCGTAGAATGTATCTTCTCTGGTAGAATGTATCTTCTCTGGTAGAATGTATCTTCTCTGGGAGAATGTATCTTCTCTGGGAGAAAGTGTCTTCTCTGGGAGAATGTGGCTTCTGTGGTGGAATATATCTTCTCTGGTAGAATGTATCTTCTCTGGTAGAATGTATCTTCTCTGGTAGATTGTATCTTCGCTGGGAGAAAGTGTCTTCTCTGGGAGAATGTATCTTCTCTGGGAGAATGTATCTTCTCTGGGAGAAAGTGTCTTCTCTGGGAGAATGTATCTTCTCTGGGAGAATGTATCTTCTCTGGTAGAATGTATCTTCTCTGGTAGAATGTATCTTCTCTGGTAGAATGTGTCTTCTCTGGTAGAATGTGTCTTCTGTGGGAGAATGTGTCTTCTCTGGTAGAAAGTAGCTTCTCTGGGAGAAAGTGTCTTCTCTGGGAGAATGTATCTTCTCTGGGAGAATGTATCTTCTCCGGTAGAATGTATCTTCTCTGGTAGAATGTATCTTCTCTGGAAGAATGTATCTTCTCTGGTAGAATGTATCTTCTCTGGTAGAATGTATCTTCTCTGGTAGAATGCATATTCTCTGGTAGAATGTATCTTCTCTTGTAGAATGTATCTTCTCTTGTAGAATGTATCTTCTCTGGCAGAATGTATCTTCTCTGGCAGGATGTATCTTCTCTGGCAGAATGTATCTTCTCTGGCAGAATGTATCTTCTCTGGGAGAATGTATCTTCTCTGGGAAAATGTATCTTCTCTGGTAGAATATGTCTTCTCTGGTAGAATGTGTCTTCTCTGGTAGAATGTGTCTTCTGTGGGAGAATTGGTCTTCTCTGGTAGAATGTATTTTCTCTGGGAGAAAGTGTCTTCTCTGGGAGAATGTATCTTCTCTGGGAGAATGTATCTTCTCTGGTAGAATGTATCTTCTCTGGTAGAATGTATCTTCTCTGGAAGAATGTATCTTCTCTGGTAGAATGAATCTTCTCTGGTAGAATGTATCTTCTCTGGTAGAATGTATCTTCTATTGTAGAATGTATCTTCTCTGGCAGAATGTATCTTCTCTGGTAGAATGTATCTTCTCTGGTAGAATGTATCTTCTCTGGTAGAATGTATCTTCTCTGGTAGTATGTATCTTCTCTTGTAGAATGTATCTTCTCTGGCAGAATGTATCTTCTCTGGCAGAATGTATCTTCTCTGGCAGAATGTATCTTCTCTGGGAGAATGTATCTTCTCTGGTAGAATGTATGTTCTGTTGGAGAATGTGTCTTCTGTGGGAGAATGTATCTTCTGTGGGAGAATGTGTCTGCTCTGGGAGAATTTGTCTTCTCTGGGAGAAAGTGTCTACTCTGGGAGAATGTGTATTCTCTGGTGGAATGTATCTTCTCTGGGAGAATGTGTCTTCTCTGGGAGATAGTGTCTTCTCTGGGAGAATGTGTGTTCTCTGGGAGAAAGTGTCTTCTCATGGAGAAAGTGTCACATCGAAGAGCCGAGTTTGTCTTTTATACACTTTCTCCAGTTAAGTTGGCAAATGATTCACCATTCAGAGTTCTCCAGAATTCGTATTCCTAGGAACTTTATCTTTCCTCCTCCTCAGACTACACCCTTCCCTAGTCATATCTCAACCTGTCCGTCCATTACCCAGTTCATGTCTCCTTTTGACCCTGACCTTAAAGTAGGAATCCATAGAGGTGAAACTGCCACTTCAGTTGGCGATATTATAACAAAGATGTTAATTCAAACAAAAACAAAATGATGATCGGACATCATTCCACATGATTACCTGAACAATAGAACAGCAGAGTATGTAGTAAAATGTTCTATTTGTTATTTATATATATTGTTTTAGAAGGTAGATCATATTTAATATTGCAGATAGATAGTGGCTTCTCTCAGTGTAATTGTCTGCATCATTTCCAATCCCCCATGTATATATTTATATTATACTGATGTATTATTTTGCCCCTGACCCTACCACCCCTCCCCACATTATAGTAAACTAATGGACATCAACACTTAGGCTTCTACTACCATCTAATACATACTATATACGTTACACACTATATACATGTTACATACTATATACATGTTACATACTATATACATGTTACAATATATGTACATGTTACATACTATATACATGGTGGTGGTGAGTCTCTGATCCACCTCTACGCAGACGACACCATTCTGTATACTTCCGGCCCTTCTTTGGACACTGTGTTAACAACCCTCCAGGCAAGCTTCAATGCCATACAACTCTCCTTCCGTGGCCTCCAATTGCTCTTAAATACAAGTAAAACTAAATGCATGCTCTTCAACCGATCACTACCTGCACCTACCTGCCTGTCCAACATCACTACTCTGGACGGCTCTGACTTAGAATACGTGGACAACTACAAATACTTAGGTGTCTGGTTAGACTGTAAACTCTCCTTCCAGACCCATATCAAACATCTCCAATCCAAAGTTAAATCTAGAATTGGCTTCCTATTTCGCAACAAAGCATCCTTCACTCATGCTGCCAAACATACCCTTGTAAAACTGACCATCCTACCAATCCTCGACTTTGGCGATGTAATTTACAAAATAGCCTCCAATACCCTACTCAACAAATTGGATGCAGTCTATCACAGTGCAATCCGTTTTGTCACCAAAGCCCCATATACTACCCACCATTGCGACCTGTACGCTCTCGTTGGCTGGCCCTCGCTTCATACTCGTCGCCAAACCCACTGGCTCCATGTCATCTACAAGACCCTGCTAGGTAAAGTCCCCCCTTATCTCAGCTCGCTGGTCACCATAGCATCTCCCACATGTAGCACACGCTCCAGCAGGTATATCTCTCTAGTCACCCCCAAAACCAATTCTTTCTTTGGCCGTCTCTCTTTCCAGTTCTCTGCTGCCAATGACTGGAACGAACTACAAAAATCTCTGAAACTGGAAACACTTATCTCCCTCACTAGCTTTAAGCACCAACTGTCAGAGCAGCTCACAGATTACTGCACCTGTACATAGCCCACCTATAATTTAGCCCTATCAACTACCTCTTTCCCAACTGTATTTAATTTATTTATTTATTTTGCTCCTTTGCACCCCATTATTTTTATTTCTACTTTGCACATTCTTCCATTGCAAAACTACCATTCCAGTGTTTTACTTGCTATATTGTATTTACCTTGCCACCAAGGCCTTTTTTTTGCCTTTACCTCCCTTCTCACCTCATTTGCTCACATTGTATATAGACTTGTTTATACTTTATTATTGACTGTATGTTTGTTTTACTCCATGTGTAACTCTGTGTTGTTGTATCTGTCGAACTGCTTTGCTTTATCTTGGCCAGGTTGCAATTGTAAATGAGAACTTGTTCTCAACTTGCCTACCTGGTTAAATAAAGGTAAATAAATAAATAAAAATAAAAACATCAATAGCAACAAAGCATCCTTCACTCATGCTGCTAAACATACCCTTGTAAAACTGACCATCCTACCAATCCTCGACTTTGGCGATGTAATTTACAAAATAGCCTCCAATACCCTACTCAACAAACTGGATGCAGTCTATCACAGTGCAATCCGTTTTGTCACCAAAGCCCCATATACTACCCACCATTGCGACCTGTACGCTCTCGTTGGCTGGCCCTCGCTTCATACTCGTCGCCAAACCCACTGGCTCCATGTCATCTACAAGTCCATGCTAGGTAAAGCTCCGCCTTATCTCAGTTCACTGGTTACGATGGCAACACCCATCCATACCACACTCTCCAGCAGGTGTATCTCACTGATCATCCCTAAAGCCAACACCTCATTTGGTCGCCTTTCATTCCAGTTCTCTGCTGCCTGTGACTGGAACGAATTGCAAAAATCGCTGAAGTTGGAGACTTTTATCTCCCTCACCAACTTCAAACATCTGCTATCTGAGCAGCTAACCGAGCGCTGCAGCTGTACATAGTCTATCGGTTAACAGCCCACCCATTTTTACCTACCTAATCCCCATACTAATCCCCATACTGTTTTTATTTATTTACTTTTCTGCTCTTTTGCACACCAATATCTCTACCTGTACATGACCATCTGATCATTTATCACTCCAGTGTCAATCTGCAAAATTGTAATTATTTGCCTACCTTCTCATGCCTTTTGCACACAATGTATATAGACTCCCCTTTTTTTTCTACTGTGTTACTGACTTGTTAATTGTTTACTCCATGTGTAACTCTGTGTTGTCTGTTCACACTGCTATGCTTTATCTTGGCCAGGTCGCAGTTGCAAATGAGAACTTGTTCTCAACTAGCCTACCTGGTTAAATAAAGGTGAAATAAAAATAAAAATAAAATAAATACACACTATATACATTTTACATACTATATACATGTTACATACTATGTACATGTTACATACTATGTACATGTTACATACTATATACATGTTAGACACAGTAGATTTTATATTAAGTATTTTTTAAGTATATTAAGTATTTTTTTGTCTATCTCTGAAAACCATCCAGTTAGGATGAGTACAACCCCAAGAACACCATCCCAACCGTGAAGCATGGAGGTGGAAACATCATTCTTTGGGGATGCTTTTCTGCAAAGGGGACAGGACGACTGCACCGTTTTGAGGGGAGGATGGATGGGGCCATGTATCGCGAGATCTTGGCCAATAACCTCCGTCCCTCAGTAAGAGCATTGAAGATGGGTCGTAGCTGGGTCTTCCAGCATGACAATGACCCAAAACACACAGCCAGGGCAACTAAGGAGTGGCTCCATAAGAAGCATCTCAGGGTCCTGGAGTGGCCTAGCCAGTATCCAGACCTGAACCCAATAGAAAATCTTTGGAGGGAGCTGAAAGTCCGTAATGCCCAGCGAAGGCCCCGAAACCTGAAGGATCTGGAGAAGGTCTGTATGGAGGAGTGGGCCAAAATCCCTGCTGCAGTGTGTGCAAACCTGGTCAAGAACTACAGGAAAAGTATGATCTCTGTAATTGCAAACAAAGCTTTCTGAACCAAATATTACATTTTGCTTTTCTGATGTATCAAATACTTATGTCATGCAATAAAATGCAAATGAATTACTTTCAAATTATACAATGTGATTTTCTGGATTTTTGTTTTAGATTCCGGCTCTCACAGTTGAAGTGTACCTATGATAAAAAAATACAGACGTTCTACATGCTTTGTAAGTAGGAAAACCTGCAAAATCGGCAGTGTTTCAAATACTTGTTCTCCCCACTGTATATGGGGGATACAACCATCCCAGCTCTGCAGATTTTGCTGCGAAGAGTCAGAATCATTAGATCACTTATTTTGGTACTGCCCAAATGTGGCATCATAGTCAATCGATCAATATTATTTTCAATATTAAATATAACATTATATTGGTTGAGAGAATGTTGTATAATTATAAAAAATGAAAAACTCTTACGTTTTGAATCCGGGGTCATTTTATGTATCAGTTCATAAATCATAAAGGAATTGATACATTGGACTCTCTTCCCAACAATTTTGCAACCTGGTCTATTTTTATTTATTACAATTTTCTTGAACCAATTTTGTTTCTTAACCCTTAGTCTAAAATGTTTGGAGCCCTGCAGAAATCCAGTAAAAAAATAATCCCCATAAAATCTGTCTGTTTAGGCTAGAGATGTCACGTGCATTGGATGTGTCTCAATCCACCACGTCAGCCGATGTTGCAATTCCGTATCTTTAGTGAAAAGTGTCAGAGCAAGAGTGGTGCTTGTCAGACCAGGAGACATCCTGAAAACCTGTCTCGTCATTAAAACATCTGTAGCGTCCGAACGGTTCGGTCTACAAACCAATATGACCAACAAACTAATACGACCTACAAACTAATACGACCTACAAACTAATACGACCTACAAACTAATACGACCTACAAACTAATATGACCTACAAACTAATATGACCTACAAACTAATATGACCACTCTATGCAAAATGTCACCGGAGTCATCTAAAGCGAACCGTTACCCTTTTAAAAAATGAGTATGGTGGTAGTTTTGTGCCTAGTTTTGCATTAAAAAATATATGTATATATACAGTGCCTTGCGAAAGTATTCGGCCCCCTTGAACTTTGCGACCTTTTGCCACATTTCAGGCTTCAAACATAAAGATATAAAACTGTATTTTTTTGTGAAGAATCAACAACAAGTGGGACACAATCATGAAGTGGAACGACATTTATTGGATATTTCAAACTTTTTTAATAATACAAAAACAGAAAAATTGGGCGTGCAAAATTATTCAGCCCCTTTACTTTCAGTGCAGCAAACTCTCTCCAGAAGTTCAGTGAGGATCTCTGAATGATCCAATGTTGACCTAAATGACTAATGATGATAAATACAATCCACCTGTGTGTAATCAAGTCTCCGTATAAATGCACCTGCACTGTGATAGTCTCAGAGGTCCGTTAAAAGCGCAGAGAGCATCATGAAGAACAAGGAACACACCAGGCAGGTCCGAGATACTGTTGTGAAGAAGTTTAAAGCCGGATTTGGATACAAAAAGATTTCCCAAGCTTTAAACATCCCAAGGAGCACTGTGCAAGCGATAATATTGAAATGGAAGGAGTATCAGACCACTGCAAATCTACCAAGACCTGGCCGTCCCTCTAAACTTTCAACTCATACAAGGAGAAGACTGATCAGAGATGCAGCCAAGAGGCCCATGATCACTCTGGATGAACTGCAGAGATCTACAGCTGAGGTGGGAGACTCTGTCCATAGGACAACAATCAGTCGTGTATTGCACAAATCTGGCCTTTATGGAAGAGTGGCAAGAAGAAAGCCATTTCTTAAAGATATCCATAAAAAGTGTTGTTTAATGTTTGCCACAAGCCACCTGGGAGACACACCAAACATGTGGAAGAAGGTGCTCTGGTCAGATGAAACCAAAATTGAACTTTTTGGCAACAATGCAAAACGTTATGTTTGGCGTAAAAGCAACACAGCTGAACACACCATCCCCACTGTCAAACATGGTGGTGGCAGCATCATGGTTTGGGCCTGCTTTTCTTCAGTAGGGACAGGGAAGATGGTTAAAATTGATGGGAAGATGGCTGGAGCCAAACACAGGACCATTCTGGAAGAAAACCTGATGGAGTCTGCAAAAGATCTGAGACTGGGACGGAGATTTGTCTTCCAACAAGACAATCATCCAAAACATAAAGCAAAATCTACAATGGAATGGTTCAAAAATAAACATATCCAGGTGTTAGAATGGCCAAGTCAAAGTCCAGACCTGAATCCAATCGAGAATCTGTGGAAAGAACTGAAAACTGCTGTTCACAAATGCTCTCCATCCAACCTCACTGAGCTCGAGCTGTTTTGCAAAGAGGAATGGGAAAAAATGTCAGTCTCTCGATGTGCAAAACTGATAGAGACATACCCCAAGCGACTTACAGCTGTAATCGCAGCAAAAGGTGGCGCTACAAAGTATTGAGTTAAGGGGGCTGAATAATTTTGCACGCCCAATTTTTCTGTTTTTGATTTGTTAAAAAAGTTTTAAATATCCAATAAATGTCGTTCCACTTCATGATTGTGTCCCACTTGTTGTTGATTCTTCACAAAAAAATACAGTTTTATATCTTTATGTTTGAAGCCTGAAATGTGGCAAAAGGTCGCAAAGTTCAAGGGGGCCGAATACTTTCGCAAGGCACTGTATATACTGTAACCCCACACATCCTGTGCCAGACCTTAGGTCCCAAATACAAAGAACTTTGTTTTGTTCAGTACTTAGGAAATGTGTTGTTACTTAGTTTCCACCATGAACTAGGGGAGTTAACAATCTCCCCCTAGGAGGAGGTGACTGACGCACAGACACTGTGGAGACATGTGATTGGTTCCCATTACTCACACCGTGGTACTCACGCCAGGGCAACAATGTTTCCTTCTGACCTCCTTTGCCCTATTCTCTTTCTGATATTCTGCATAGCAACAGCGACATGTGATAGACACACCTGACTTCTCCCATCTCAGGTCCCCAGGTGACTGAGGCTCATATGAGGGAGGAAGAGCAACACCAGACTCAGAAAGGAGACATTCTAATGACAAGAGATCACCAGACTCAGAAAGGAGACATTCTAATGACAAGAGATCACCAGACTCAGAAAGGAGACATTCTAATGACAAGAGATCACCAGACTCAGAAAGGAGACATTCTAATGACAAGAGATCACCAGACTCAGAAAGGAGACATTCTAATGACAAGAGATCACCAGACTCAGAAAGGAGACATTCTAATGACAAGAGATCAACAGTTCAATCATATCAGCATATTCTGCAGATTAGACATATTAATTACCTTTGTTACTTAGCTAATTCTGGTTTCTCCACCACAACCGAAAGACCTTCTCAAATTCAATAGCTAAATGATCCATGGTATGCCGATCTTAAAACGATTCGACTCAACCCCCATTTGCTTTATATTGCAATATTTTATTACAGTGATCAGGTAATGAATATGTATTTTGAATATGAGTTTTCTTCCCAATAAAGTTTTTAATATTTTATAAATTTATAATTTTATTTCAATAACTAGATCTGGAGCCTATGCTGTCATTAAGCTGTGTTGTTACAATGTTAACTAGTGTGTAGCTAACCTCTTTATAACAGGATCATGCTAGTTAGACAGAAAACAGATGGAAGCACTTCCAAACTGGAGATACTATCTGAACTTGTCCAGTGGTTGTTCTTTATATATTGTTGTCTTTGGTGTATTTCTATGCTACTAAGCTGCTGTTTAGTTTAATTGTTGTGTAATAGTGAGATGCAGCGCTGCCTTGGAAAAGAGACCTTGATCATCTTGGACACTACAAGCTGCTGTTTAGTTTAATTGTTGTGTAATAGTGAGATGCAGCGCTGCCTTGGAAAAGAGACCTTGATCATCTTGGACACTACAAGCTGCTGTTTAGTTTCATTGTTGTGTAATAGTGAGATGCAGCGCTGCCTTGGAAAAGAGACCTTGATCATCTTGGACACAACAAGCTGCTGTTTAGTTTAATTGTTGTGTAATAGTGAGATGCAGCGTTGCCTTGGAAAAGAGACCTTGATCATCTTGGACACTATAAACTGCCGGTGACAGATCAACTTGGTGACAACAAATCAAATCAAAATCAAATCAAATGTATTTATATAGCCCTTCGTACATCATCTGATATCTCAAAGTGCTGTACAGAAACCCAGCCTAAAACCCCAAACAGCAAGCAATGCAGGTGTAGAAGCACGGTGGCTAGGAAAAACTCCCTAGAAAGGCCAAAACCTAGGAAGAAACCTAGAGAGGAACCAGGCTATGTGGGGTGGCCAGTCCTCTTCTGGCTGTTCCGGGTGGAGATTATAACAGAACATGGTCAAGATGTTCAAATGTTCATAAATGACCAGCATGGTCATAATAATAATAAGGCAGAACAGTTGAAACTGGAGCAGCAGCACGGCCAGGTGGACTGGGGACAGCAAGGAGTCATCATGTCAGGTAGTCCTGGGGCATGGTCCTAGGGCTCAGGTCCTCCGAGAGAGAGAAAGAAAGAGAGAAGGAGAGAATTAGAGAACGCACACTTAGATTCACACAGGACACCGAATAGGACAGGAGAAGTACTCCAGATATAACAAACTGAACCTAGCACCCCGACACATAAACTACTGCAGCATAAATACTGGAGGCTGAGACAGGAGGGGTCAGGAGACACTGTGGCCCCATCCGAGGACACCCCGGACAGGGCCAAACAACACCTGATATTGAAACACCACATACAAAATAATCATACAAACTTGGTTCTTTCTCTCTTTCGTGTGCAAATGAAACAATCTTGGTCATGCATTTTTACATTTCAAATGGTCTACATTAAATATTGAGTAAAACACTGCAATGACAAAGCACAGCTTTCAAGTACATTAGATCACTTGTTTTGGGATTGCCCATACATAGCTTTTTCTTGGTTCCATGTTCAGGAATGGCAGAAGAATTGCAACATTTACCTGGAGCTAACTCTGCATGTAGCACTGCTGGGTGATTTGAAGGTCATTGTCAATTTATAAATAGTATAATAATACTCTTATCAAAAGTGATCATCTTTTCAATCTGTAGAAACTTGAGTGATAGATGGGAGAGGTTGAGGGTAGATTTAAATAAAATAATAACTAATGTAAAAAATGTGTGTAAAACACTAAACATATTGTACCTGTCAAAAGTTTGGACACACCTACTCATTCAAGGACTTTTTGTTATTTTTACTCTTTTCTAACTTGTAGAATAATAGTGAAGACATAAAAACGATGAAATAACACATATGGAATCATGTAGAAACCAAAAAAGTGTTAAACAAATCAAAATATATTTTTGGCATTCTCTCAACCAGCTTCAAGAGGTACTTAGAAACCTGGAATGCATTTCAATTAACCGATGTGCCTTGTTAAGTTAATTTGTGGAATGTATTTCCGTTGTGTTGTGACTAGGTAGGGGTGGTATACAGAAGATAGCCCTATTTTAAAGAAAAACCCTGGAATGAGTAGGTGTGTCAACTTTTGACTGGTACTGTATATATATATATATATGGGGAATTGGAAACTATGATGCAGACAATTACATTGATAGAAGCAACAATGTGCCATATTAAAGATGATCTGCCTCTAAAACAAATATGTAGAAATAAAACCATAGTACATTGTTGTTCTATTGTGCAATCATGTGGAATGATGTCCGGGAAAAATATAGTGTTTGAAGTCACATCTTTGTTGTAGTGTGTGTGTGTGTGTGTGTGTGTGTGTGTGTGTGTGTGTGTGTGTGTGTGTGTGTGTGTGTGTGTGTGTGTGTGTGTGTGTGTGTGTGTGTGTGTGTGTGTGTGTGTGTGTGTGTGTGTGTGTGTGAATAAAAATTATTTGTCACATACACATGGTTAGCAGATGTTAATGCGAGTGTAGAGAAATGCTTGTGCTTCTAGTTCCGACAATGCAGTAATAACCAACAAGTAATCTAGCTAACAATTCCAAAACTACTACCTTATACACACAAGTGTAAAGGGATAAAGAATATGTACATAAAGATAAATGAATGAGTGATGGTACAGAACGGCATAGGCAAGATGCAGTAGATGGTATCGAGTACAGTATATACATATGAGATGAGTAATGTAGGGTATGCAAACATTATACTAAGTAGCATTGTTTAAAGTGACTAGTGATATATTGTCCATCAATTTCCATCAATTCCCATGACTAAAGTGGCTGGAGTTGAGTCAGTGTGTTGGAAGCAGCCACTCAATGTTAGTGGTGTCTGTTTAACAGTCTGATGGCCTTGAGATAGAAGCTATTTTTCAGTCTCTCGGTCCCTGCTTTGATGCACCTGTACTGACCTCGCCTTCTGGATGATAGCGGGGTGAACAGGCAGTGGCTCGGGTGGTTGTTGTCCTTGATGATCTTTATGGCCTTCCTGTGACATCGGGTGCTGTAGGTGTCCTGGAGGGCAGGTAGTTTGCCCCCGGTGATGCGTTGTGCAGACCTCACTACCCTCTGGAGAGCCTTACGGTTGTGGGCGGAGCAGTTGCCGTACCAGGCGGTGATACAGCCCGCCAGGATGCTCTCGATTGTGCATCTATAGAAGTTTGTGAGTGCTTTTGGTGACTAGCCGAATTTCTTCAGCCTCCTGAGGTTGAAGAGGCGCTGCTGCGCCTTCTTCACGGTGCTGTCTGTGTGAGTGGACCAATTCAGTTTGTCCCTGATGTGTACGCCAAAGAACTTAAAACTTACTACCCTCTCCACTACTGTTCCATCGATGTGGATAGGGGGGTGTTCCCTCTGCTGTTTCCTGAAGTCCACAATCATCTCCTTTGTTTTGTTGACGTTGAGTGTGAGGTTATTCCCCTGACACCACACTCCGAGGGCCCTCACTTCCTCCCTGTAGGCCTTCTCGTCGTTGTTGGTAATCAAGCCTACCACTGTAGTGTCGTCCGTAAACTTGATGATTGAGTTTGTCAGGGCAGCTCCCAGTCCTGGTGTTCTGTCCTCTCCATGGATTCTGTCTTTCATTCTCTCATTCCCAGTGAGGGAACACACCTTGTCTAAAGGTTGCTCCTATTCAGTCTAGTATTCATACAGTGTCTCTGGGTATTATAATGGGTGGACATGGAATGCATGAGTCTACACATGGAACCCAAGACTGAGATGAGCCTGGTTTGAGTATCTTTGATAAGAGGAACAACTGACGTGTGGATGAGTGTAATTGTTTTGGTCACAGTATACCAAAGGATGGGTGTAAGAGCATATGACCTCGCACATCGTAGGTGGTATTGCAACACAAGAACATTCTTTACATTGTTAAGAGTGAAAGGGAATGAACTGTTAAAATGAAGAGTAAATGACATGATAATAATTAGGCAAAGACTCAGATTCTGCAACATGTTTGTTGTTCTTTATTCAGAGAACCCTCTAAAGTCAACCAAAATCTTTATACCCCCACCCCCACACACCCCCACACACCCCCACACCCCCACAACCCCACACACCCCCACACCCCCACACCCACACAACCCCACACCCCCACAACCCCACACACACACCCACACACACCCCCACAACCCCACACCCCCACAACCCCACACACACACCCCCACACACCCCCACAACCCCACACCCCCACAACCCCACACACACACACCCACACACCCCCACACCCCCACACACACACACACCCCCACACCCACACACCCCCACCCCCCCACACACACACACCCACACACCCCCACAACCCCACACACACACAACCCCACACACACACCCCCACACACCCCCACAACCCCACACCCCCACAACCCCACACACACACAACCCCACACACACACACCCACACACCCCCACACCCCCACACACCCCCACCCCCACACCCCCACAACCCCACACACACACCCCCACACACCCCCACAACCCCACACCCCCACAACCCCACACACACACAACCCCACACACACACACCCACACACCCCCACACCCCCACACACCCCCACCCCCACACCCCCACAACCCCACACACACACCCCCACACACCCCCACAACCCCACACCCCCACAACCCCACACACACACCCCCACACACCCCCACAACCCCACACCCCCACAACCCCACACACACACCCCCACAACCCCACACCCCCACAACCCCACACCCCCACAACCCCACACCCCCACAACCCCACACACACACCCCCACACACCCCCACACCCCCACACCCCCACACACACACACCCCCACAACCCCACACCCCCACAACCCCACACACACACACCCACACACCCCCACACACCCACACACCCTCACACACACACACACACCCCCACACCCCCACACCCACACACCCCCAAACCCCCACACCACACAAACAGTAGGTGGGCTGTATCTTTTTCCACAGTTCACATTCCTCGTTTACTGTTCACTGTTCTACCCATCTGGCAGTTCCTCGCTGTTCCCTTCCTCCCTCTCTTAGAGGGGCCTTGACAGGGCCTCTTTCCGGTCTAAAGTTTTTCAGAGTTCCAACCAAGTAAAGGTCATGTATAGTTCAATTGTCCTCTGTGTTTTCTCAGTCACACATTTCTCACCCTTAACTTGTCTCAACCAAACCTTATTGGATTTTAGTCTAATTATTCTTTAGTCATTACATTAAAATTCCCTTATCAGTTACACCAGCTCTGTCAGGAGGAAATGGGCCAAAATTCACCCAAATTATTGTGGGAAGCTTGTGGAAGGCTACCCAAAACGTTTGACCCAAGTTAAACAATTTAAAGGCAAAGCTACCAAATACTAATTGAGTGTATGTAAACTTCTGACCCACTGGGAATGTGATGAAAGAAATTAAAGCTGAAATAAATCATTCTCTCCACTATTATTCTGACATTTCACATTCTTAAAATAAAGTTGTGATCCTAACTGACCTAAAACAGGGAATTTTTACTAGGATTAAATGTCAGGAACTGTGAAAAACTGAGTTTAAATGTATTTGTCTACTTCCTTTTCTGGTCACAACTTGCAGACTTGTTTACATGTGGCTGTGCGTTTTGTTGCCAACCTACTTTGCTACCTGACAACTTTACGGTTTTAACTTTTTAATTACCGTTTATTTTTTTGGTTTTTCCCTCAACTTTTTTTACTCCGGACACTTTATCTGGACATGGTTCTACAGGACCTCCACCAGCCAACCAGTAGTAACATTAACATGATGCTTTATCTGGACGTGGTTCTACAGGACCTCCACCAGCCAACCAGTAGTAACATTAACATGATGCTTTATCTGGACGTGGTTCTACAGGACCTCCACCAGCCAACCAGTAGTAACATTAACATGATGCTTTATCTGGACGTGGTTCTACAGGACCTCCACCAGGCAACCAGTAGTAACAATAACATGATGCTTTATCTGGACACGGTTCTCCAGGACCTCCACCAGCCGAAGATAAGTAGTAACATTAACATGATGCTTTATCTGGACGTGGTTCTACAGGACCTCCACCAGCCGAAGGTAAGTAGTAACATTAACATGATGCCTTATCTGGACGTGGTTCTACAGGACCTCCACCAGCCGACCAGTAGTAACATTAACATGATGCTTTATCTGGACGTGGTTCTACAGGACCTCCACCAGCCAACCAGTAGTAACATCAACATGATGCTTTATCTGGACGTGGTTCTACAGGACCTCCACCAGCCAACCAGTAGTAACATTAACATGATGCTTTATCTGGACCTGGTTCGTCAGGACCTCCCACAGCCGAAGCTAAGTAGTAACATTAACATGATGCCTTCTAATTGCAGTCGCTGTACTCATAATATACAGGAGAAAGATCGCCTTACGGCGAGGATAGCTGTGCTACAAGCCCAGCTTCAGACGCAGTCGTTAAGCAAGGGTAATTTCAGTGTAGGAAAGGATGAAACAGCGTCTGTGCCACCAGTAAGTACAGATTGTAACGTTAGTATAAATCCCCACGCGGTCCCGCAGCCGGACAACTTTCTCACAGTTTCTGGAGGGAAATGCTGTAGGAATGCTCAACCGGTGTCGCTCATTCAGCCGACTGAAACTTTCAAGCGATTTTCCCCATTAAGCAATGAGTCGGAGTCATGGGAGTCAGAGGCCAAGTCTTCACTTGTCTCGACTCTTCCCGTTACGGGGTCTGAGACACCGAAGCTTCCCACCATTAGCTCTGACAAATGTAAAACCCTAGTCATTGGCGACTCCATTACCCGCAGTATTAGACTTAAAATGAATCATCCAGCGATCATACACTGTTTACCAGGGGGCAGGGCTACCGACGTTAAGGCTAATCTGACGATGGAGGGGTGCTCTCATCTTATCTACCAACATAGACAGGGCTCTAACTCCTCTAGCTCCACAATGAAATAGGGTGCAGGCCAGGCAGCAGGCTGTTAGCCAGCCTGCCAGCATAGTGAAGTCTGCCACTAGCACAGTCAGTGTAGTCAGCTCAGCTTTCCTCATTGAGACCGTGTCTGTGCCTCGACCTAGGTTGGGCAAAACTAAACATGGCGGTGTTCGCCTTAGCAATCTCACTAGGATAAAGACCTCCTCCATTCCTGTCATTATTGAAAGAGATTGTGATACCTCACATCTCAAAATAGGGCTACTTAATGTTAGATCCCTTACTTCAAAGGCACTTATAGTCAATGAACTAATCACTGATCATAATCTTGATGTGATTGGCCTGACTGAAACATGGCTTAAGCCTGATGAATTTACTGTGTTAAATGAGGCCTCACCTCCTGGCTACACTAGTGACCATATCCCCTGTGCATCCCGCAAAGGCGGATGTGTTGCTAACATTTACGATAGCAAATTTCTAATGACTAAAGTGACTAAAATTTCTTTTGAGCTTCTAGTCATGAAATCATGCAGCCTACTCAATCCCTTTTTATAGCTACTGTTTACAGGCCTCCTGGATCATATACAGCGTTCCTCATTGAGTTCCCTGAATTTCTATCGGACCTTGAAGTCATAGCAGATAATATTCTAATTTTTGGTGACTTTAATATTCACATAGAAAAGTCCATAGACCCACTCCAAAAGGCTTTCGGAGCCATCATCTACTCAGTGGGTTTTGTCCAACATGTCTCTGGACCCACTCACTGTCAGTCATACTCTGGACCTAGTTTTGTCCCATGGAATAAATGTTGTGGATCTTAATGTTTTTCCTCATAATCCTGGACTATCGGACCACCATTTTATTACGTTTGCAAATGCAACAAATCATCTGCTCAGACCCCAACCAAGGAACATCAAAAGTCGTGCTATAAATTCACAGACAACACAAAGATTCCTTGATGTCCTTCCAGACTCCCTCTGTCTACCCCAAGGACGTCAGAGAACAAAAATCAGTTAACCTCTTGGATTTAGGGGGCGCTATTTTAATTTTTGGATGAAAAATGTTCCCGTTTTAAACAAGATATTTTGTCACGAAAAGATGCTCGACTATGCATATAATTGAGAGCTTTGGAAAGAAGACACTCTGACATTTTTTGAAACTGCCTCATGCCAATGACTCCTTATATGGCCATGAATGAGCTACGAATGAGCTTACGTTTTCCACGTATTCCCCAAGGTGTCTACAGCATTGTGAAGTCTTTTTACGCATTTCCATTGAAGAATAGCCGTAAGGGAGCATATTTAGCAAGTGGTCACATGGTGTCTCCCGCAGAAAATCTTGCGTAAAATACTGAGGTAGCCATTTTTCCAATCGCTTCTTATGAGAAACCAATTGCCTCGATGGATATATTATCGAATATATATGTTAAAAACACCTTGAGGATGGATCCTAAACAACGTTTGCCGTGTTTCTGTCGATATTATGGAGTTAATTTTGAAAAAAGTTTGGCGTTGTAATGGTAGCATTTTCCGGTCGATTTCTCAGCCAAGCATGATGAACAAACGGGAGCTATTTCGCCTACAAAAATAATATTTTGGGAAAAAAGGAACATTTGCTATCTAACTGGGAGTCTCCTGAGTGAAAGCATCCGAAGTTCTTCAAAGGTAATTTGGTTGCTTTTCTTATTTTCATGAAAATGTTGCTTGCTGCCAGCAGAGCTAGCATAGCATTATGCCATGATAAACTTACACAAATGCTTGTCTAGCGTTGGCTGTAACGCATATTTTGAAAATCTGAGATGACAGTGTTGTTAACAAAAGGCTAAGCTTGTGTTTGAATATATTTATTTAATTTCATTTGCGATTTTCATGAGGAAAAATTACTAGGGGTATTTATGTCCGCTGCGTTATGCTAATTCGTTTGAGGCTATGATTACGCTCCCGGATCCGGGATTGCTCGTCGCAAGAGGTTAACCACCTAACTGAGGAACTCAATTTAACCTTGCGCAATACCCTAGATGCAGTTGCACCCCTAAAAACTAAAAACATTTCCCATAAGAAACTAGCTCCCTGGAATACAGATAATTCCCGAGCTCTGAAGCAAGCTTCCAGAAAATTGGAACGGAAATGGCGCCACACCAATCTGGAAGTCTTCCGACTAGCTTGGAAAGACAGTACCGTGCAGTATCGAAGAGCCCTTACTGCTGCTCGATCATCATATTTTTCCAACTTAATTGAGGAAGATCAGAACAATCCGAAATTAATTTTTGATTCTGTTGCAAAGCTAACTAAAAAGCAGCATTTCCCAAGAGAGGATGGCTTTCACTTCAGCAGTAATACATTCATGAACTTCTTTGAGGAAAAGATCATGATTATTAGAAAGCAAATTACAGACTCCTCTTTAAATCTGCGTATTCCTTCAAAGCCCAGTTGTCCTGAGTCTTCACAACTCTGCCAGGAACTAGGATCAAGAGAGACACTCAAGTGTTTTAGTACTATATCTCTTGACACAATGATGAAAATAATCATGGCCTCTAAACCTTCAAGCTGCATACTGGACCCTATTCCAACTAAACTACTGAAAGAGCTGCTTCCTGTGCTTGGCCCACCTATGTTGAACATAATAAACAGCTCTCTATCCACCGGATGTGTACCAAACTCACTAAAAGTGGCAGTAATAAAGCCTCTCTTGAAAAAGCCAAACCTTGACCCAGAAAATATTTAAAAAACTATCGGCCTATATCAAATCTTCCATTCCTCTCAAAATTTTTTGAAAAGGCTGTTGCGCAGCAACTCACTGCCTTCCTGAAGACAAACAATGTATATGAAATGCTTCAGCCTGGTTTTAGACCCCATCATAGCACTGAGACTGCACTTGTGAAGGTGGTAAATGACATTTTAATGGCATCAGACTGAGGCTCTGCATCTGTCCTTGTGCTCCTAGACCTTAGTGCTGCTTTTGATACCATCGATCACCACATTCTTTTGGAGAGATTGGAAACCCAAATTGGTCTACACGGACAAGTTCTGGCCTGGTTTAGATCTTAACTGTCGGAAAGATATCAGTTTGTCTCTGTGAATGGTTTGTCCTCTGACAAATCAACTGTAAATTTCAGTGTTCCTCAAGGTTCCGTTTTAGGACCACTATTGTTTTCACTATATATTTTACCTCTTGGGGATGTCATTCAAAAACATAAAGTTAACTTTCACTGCTATGCGGATGACACACAGCTGTACATTTCAATGAAACATGGTGAAGCCCCAAAATTGCCATAACAACGTTACTACAACGTATCCAATTGACCACCAGAGACATTCTTCAAAGGACAAAGGACTCGGTTTGGCAACACGGTCTTCCACCAACCTACTGAAGCGCAGCTCAGAGTAAATATTTATTGCATTTTCCTTTTCCAAATGGCCGGTAATTTAGAATGCATAAGATACTGTATTTACCATAGCACAGCTTCGCCCTTTGTTCCTCAGTCTTCCCGCTCTTTCACTCAAACCCATCCCCTTTTCTTTTGTGTAACAAGCTGTAATATCTGTTCCGCCGCTAGGGACGTTTTCCTTTATGACGTAATTTGTATGATTAATTATGTGTATGTGTAATTCTGTGTGATTAGTTAGGTATTTAGTAAATAAATAATTAAACCCAATTTTGCATTGCGGATTCAACTTGTTAGCCAGGGTTCGTGCAGATAAACAAGAATTTACAACTTTCAGATGAGACTGAATTAAGAAGACGATTAATATTGACTGCTATTGATGTAAAATATTACTAGGTCTCTAAGAGTTTATTCAGAAGATAACAGCTCGATAAATATTATTTTGTGGTGCCCCGACTCTCTACTTAATTACATTTACATGATTGTCAATCAGGTGATATTAATTACGGATAAATTATTTCATAGAATAGCATGTCATATCACTTAATCCGGCATAGCCAAAGCTTTATCCATAGCTCTATCTATGCATTTGAGTGGTTACATTTCTCCAGCCCCATCCCTCAGCTGGTTACCAAATCAGTGCCAGGGGGGCTACTCCATTTTATAAACTACAGATTTAACCCACATTGTTATAAAAAAAAACGTTTCAAGGTAAATCACGCTGATTGTATTAGAATTTTTCTTATAATCTGTGCTGTTTTGCACCACGGAAATATTGCATTGAGAGCCGAAACAAATCATATAGATAGACGACTGGATGATCAAGTCAAAGAAAAAATATCCTACAATCTGCAAGGCACCCAAACTGTCAAATGTGAGTTCTCAGTGAAACAAATCTTTAGTTCTGTTATTTATCAGATCATTACATTATCAACCTTAGTGTGCATTTGTGAGCTTTGTACTCTCCCATGGTCCTGGTCATTATAATATAAATTGTAATGTACAGTAGGTATTATCAGGACTTTGTGCTAAGGTCAAGCATTTGATGAATTAAAAGGTACAATGTTCTCATTTGCTATGCTTTCTTTATTGATTAACAGAATGATCAGTGTTACACAGGAATCATTTAAATGTGTTACTTTTCTCAGGTTTTTCAAAATAATATCTGACTAACACAATGCAATATAAAACCTTACAACCCCTTGGTATATTCAGACGACTTAAACCTGCTGCTAAAATATAATTTATATAATTCAATTGTTAATTGATTGAAAACAACATTAAAGACAAATTTTCTACATTATCTCTGACAGTGACTTTATGACATAAAAGATAACATTGAGTGTCAGAAAAATATTAAAAAATTAAACTGATACATTGCCATGCAAAAGCTAATGTCTGTCACAATTTAAGGCTGATTCTACCTCTCCAACTCAGGTTTTTATTTGCCATACCAGAGGTAGAGGGGCATACCACTGTTGCCAGCATTCAGATTTCTATCGATGAGGATCAAGTCTGCCTCGTCATAAGGGCCAGTTACATCAGGGTTGGATGTAACGGTCAAGGCCTTGATAGGGAGAGATCCATTTTTCTTGATCCAGACAAACACTGGCTGACCGCATGTTCCCTCATTGAGGTTAACATTCACCATGGTGAAACCACGCTCCACTAGGATGGAATCCTGCTCACGGTTGATGCATGCATTCATCTCTGTGATCCCGCCGCCCACTGTGGTGGATTGACGGTACCAGAGGTAGATGGGTTTTCCTCCAGAACCTCTACTAAGATCTTCATCCAGCCGGATGTAGCCCTCGTTGGAAAGGTTGATGTGTTGTTGGAATGAGGTGGCGGCAGCAACGTCACAGATGTAGGTCTTACTCTTTCTCTTCAACCAGAGGGTGATGAAATCTCCTGAGTTACTGCGGTTCAGATTGCATGGTAACCTTTCCCAGCCAAGCTTGAATTGGTGGGCCTCTTCTTGCTCATTAGTGGTGAGGAAGATATCTTCAATGGGAATGTCATACTTAGGGCTTGCACCACTAGAGTACCACAGCTGGATGACGTCTCCTTGTGTTCCAGAGTTGAGGTTTTCTGGGAGCTCAGTGAACCCTGCTTTTTTCAGGACATCTTTCATTTCATCAGTGAATGAAAACTGGACTCTGGTGATGGGTTTACCATTGCCCTTTTTGTACCACATGTAAACTTTGGTGGTGGATGAAGTGCCTTTGTTGAGGTTGACATTTATCTTGTCATAGTCTTGGTCATGAAGCTGTTGGTCCATTTCAGGGGTAGTGGAGATTGCAATTTCTGTGATGTATTTAGAACCCATTTTGTGTCGTTGGAGACAAGTGTCTGTAAAGTGAGAATACATCGTGACATTGGTCAACACCTCATTTGTAGCAAGACATGACACACTAAATACACCAAAGACCAAGACATATGATAAGTATAAAATATGAAGGAATTAGCGGCCAGCTTTACTAAGTATATTCTCCAGGGGTCATAAAGGGGAAACATGGCTTGATAAAATGAAGACTTCAAGGATGAACTAAAACACCCTAAACAGATACTAAAACACCCTAAACAGATACTAAAACACCCTAAACAGATACTAAAACACCCTAAACAGATACTAAAACACCCTAAACATATACTAAAACAGCCTAAACAGATACTAAATCACCCTAAACAGATACTAAAACACCCTAAACAGATACTAAAACGCCCTAAAAAGATACTAAAACACCCTAAACAGATACTAAAACACCCTAAACAGATACTAAAACAGACACTTGTTCTCGGCTGAGACAAATGATTCATTATAATGATGTAAAATGAATTGGTTACTGAAAAAACAACACTAAAGCACATATTCACACATCAGGAGTGGTAACAACACCCCCTAGAGGACAGCATTAGTCATGTATTTGTTTTCCACTTACATTAATTATGATCCAAATTGAACACTGATTCTTTGATCATCTGAATCAGGTGTTATGGTGTTAGTGGAACAAGAGAAACCCATGTATCCCACCACCAACCTGCCCTTTATAGTAACACAGACATACTCATATACACATCAGAACCTTTCATTGGAAGTCATTTCTTTACCTGCGATGTTGAGTTCTTCCTCTGTTCTGGAGTGTCTTCTCTGGGAGATAGTGTCTTCTCTGGGAGAATGTGTCTTCTCTGGGAGAAAGTATGTTCTCTGGGAGAATGTGTCTTCTCTGGGAGAATGTATCTTCTCTGGGAGAATGTGTCTTCTCTGGGAGAATGTGTCTTCTCTGGGAGATAGTGTCTTCTCTGGGAGATAGTGTCTTCTCTGGGAGATAGTGTCTTCTCTAGGAGCTGTTGTCTTCTCTTGGAGATAGTGTCTTCTCTGGGAGAAAGTGTGTCCTCTGGGAGAATGTGTCTTCTCTGATAGAATGTACCTTCTCTGGGAGAAAGTGTCTTCTCTGGGAGAATGTGTCTTCTCCGGGAGAAAGTGTCTTCTCTGGGAGATAGTGTCTTCTCTGGGAGATAGTGTCTTCTCTGGGAGCTGGTGTCTTCTCTGTGAGACAGTGTCTTCTCTGGGCGAATGTGTCTTCTCTGGTAGAATGTATCTTCTCTGGTAGAATGTATCTTCTCTGGTAGAATGTATCTTCTCTGGTAGAATGTATTTTCTCTGGTAGAATGTATCTTCTCTGGGAGAATGTGTCTTCTCTGGGAACTGGTGTCTTCTCTGGAGAGATAGTGTCTTCTCCGGGAGAAAGTGTCTTCTCTGGTAGAATGTATCTTCTCTGGTAGAATGTATCTTCTCTGGTAGAATGTGTCTTCTGTGGGAGAATGTGTCTTCTCTGGGAGAATGTGTCTTCTCTTTTAGAATGTATCTTCTCTGGGAGAATGTATCTTCTCTGGTAGAATGTATCTTCTCTGGTAGAATGTATCTTCTCTGGGAGAATGTATCTTCTCTGGTAGAATGTATCTTCTCTGGTAGAATGTATCTTCTCTGGTAGAATGTATCTTCTCTGGGAGAATGTATCTTCACTTGTAGAATGTATCTTCTCTGGTAGAATGTATCTTCTCTGGTAGAATGTATCTTCTGTGGTAGAATGTATCTTCTCTGGCAGAATGTATCTTCTCTGGCAGAATGTATCTTCTCTGGTAGAATGTATCTTCTCTGGTAGAATATATCTTCTCTGGTAGAATGTATCTTCTCTGGCAGAATGTCTCTTCTCTGGTAGAATGTGTATTCTCTGGTAGAATGTGTCTTCTCTGGTAGAATGTATCTTCTCTGGGAGAAAGTGTCTTCTCTGGGAGAATGTGTCTTCTCTGGGAGAATGTGTCTTCTGTGAGAGAATTTGTCTTCTCTGGGAGAAAGAGTCTTCTCTGGGAGAATGCGTCTTCTCTGGTAGAATGTGTCTTCTCTGGTAGAATGTATCTTCTCTGGTAGAATGTATCTTCTCTGGTAGAATGTATCTTCTCTGGTAGAATGTATCTTCTCTGGTAGAAGGTGTCTTCTCTGATAGAATGTATCTTCTCTGGTAGAATGTGTCTTCTCTGGTAGAATGTATCTTCTCTGGTAGAATGTATCTTCTCTGGGAGAATGTATCTTCTCTTGGAGAAAGTGTCTTCTCTGGGAGAATGTGGCTTCTCTGGTAGAATGTATCTTCTCTGGTAGAATGTATCTTCTCTCGTAGAATGTATCTTCTCTGGTAGAATGTATCTTCTCTGGTAGAATGTATCTTCGCTGGGAGAAAGTGTCTTCTCTGGGAGAATGTATCTTCTCTGGGAGAATGTATCTTCTCTGGTAGAATGTATCTTCTCTGGTAGAATGTATCTTCTCTGATAGAATGTGTCGTCTCTGGGAGAATGTAACTTCTCTGGGAGAAAGTGTCTTCTCTGGGAGAATGTGTCTTATCTGGTAGAATGTATCTTCTATGGTAGAATGTATCTTCTCTGGTAGAATATATCTTCTCTGGTAGAATGTGTCTTCTCTGGTAGAATGTATCTTCTCTGGTAGAATGTGTCTTCTCTGGTAGAATTTATCTTCTCTGGTAGAATGTATCTTCTCTGGGAGAATGTATCTTCTCTGGTAGAATGTATCTTCTCTGGTAGAATGTATCTTCTCTGGGAGAATGTATCTTCTCTGGTAGAATGTATCTTCTCTGGTAGAATGTATCTTCTCTGGAAGAATGTATCTTCTCTGGGAGAATGTATCTTCACTTGTAGAATGTATCTTCTCTGGTAGAATGTATCTTCTCTGGTAGAATGTATCTTCTGTGGTAGAATGTATCTTCTCTGGCAGAATGTATCTTCTCTGGCAGAATGTATCTTCTCTGGTAGAATGTATCTTCTCTGGTAGAATATATCTTCTCTGGTAGAATGTATCTTCTCTGGTAGAATGTCTCTTCTCTGGTAGAATGTATCTTCTCTGGTAGAATGTATCTTCTCTGGGAAAATGTATCTTCTCTGGTAGAATGTGTATTCTCTGGTAGAATGTGTCTTCTCTGGTAGAATGTATCTTCTCTGGGAGAAAGAGTCTTCTCTGGGAGAATTTGTCTTCTCTGGGAGAATGTGTCTTCTGTGAGAGAATTTGTCTTCTCTGGGAGAAAGAGTCTTCTCTGGGAGAAAGTGTCTTCTCTGGGAGAATGTGGCTTCTCTGGTAGAATGTATCTTCTCTGGTAGAATGTATCTTCTCTCGTAGAATGTATCTTCTCTCGTTTAATGTATCTTCTCTGGTAGAATGTATCTTCTCTGGTAGAATGTATCTTCTCTGGGAGAATGTATCTTCTCTGGGAGAAAGTGTCTTCTCTGGGAGAATGTGGCTTCTCTGGTAGAATGTATCTTCTATGGTAGAATGTATCTTCTCTGGTAGAATATATCTTCTCTGGTAGAATGTGTCTTCTCTGGTAGAATGTATCTTCTCTGGTAGAATGTGTCTTCTCTGGTAGAATGTATCTTCTCTGGTAGAATGTATCTTCTCTGGGAGAATGTATCTTCTCTGGTAGAATGTATCTTCTCTGGTAGAATGTATCTTCTCTGGGAGAATATATCTTCTCTGGTAGAATGTATCTTCTCTGGTAGAATGTATCTTCTCTGGTAGAATGTATCTTCTCTGGGAGAATGTATCTTCACTTGTAGAATGTATCTTCTCTGGTAGAATGTATCTTCTCTGGTAGAATGTATCTTCTGTGGTAGAATGTATCTTCTCTGGCAGAATGTATCTTCTCTGGCAGAATGTATCTTCTCTGGTAGAATGTATCTTCTCTGGTAGAATATATCTTCTCTGGTAGAATGTATCTTCTCTGGTAGAATGTCTCTTCTCTGGTAGAATGTATCTTCTCTGGTAGAATGTATCTTCTCTGTGAAAATGTATCTTCTCTAGTAGAATGTGTATTCTCTGGTAGAATGTGTCTTCTCTGGTAGAATGTATCTTCTCTGGGAGAAAGAGTCTTCTCTGGGAGAATGTGTCTTCTCTGGGAGAATGTGTCTTCTGTGAGAGAATTTGTCTTCTCTGGGAGAAAGAGTCTTCTCTGGGAGAAAGTGTCTTCTCTGGGAGAATGTGGCTTCTCTGGTAGAATGTATCTTCTCTGGTAGAATGTATCTTCTCTCGTAGAATGTATCTTCTCTCGTTTAATGTATCTTCTCTGGTAGAATGTATCTTCTCTGGTAGAATGTATCTTCTCTGGGAGAATGTATCTTCTCTGGGAGAAAGTGTCTTCTCTGGGAGAATGTGGCTTCTCTGGTAGAATGTATCTTCTCTGGTAGAATGTATCTTCTCTCGTAGAATGTATCTTCTCTCGTAGAATGTATCTTCTCTGGTAGAATGTATCTTCTCTGGTAGAATGTATCTTCTCTGGGAGAATGTATCTTCTCTGGGAGAAAGTGTCTTCTCTGGGAGAATGTGGCTTCTCTGGTAGAATGTATCTTCTCTGGTAGAATGTATCTTCTCTCGTAGAATGTATCTTCTCTCGTAGAATGTATCTTCTCTGGTAGAATGTATCTTCTCTGGTAGAATGTATGTTCTCTGGGAGAATGTATCTTCTCTGAGAGAAAGTATCTTCTCTGGTAGAATGTATCTTCTCTGGTAGAATGTGTCTTCTCTGGTAGAATGTATCTTCTCTGGTAGAATGTGTCTTCTCTGGTAGAATGTATCTTCTCTGGTAGAATGTGTCTTCTCTGGTAGAATGTATCTTCTCTGGTAGAATGTGTCTTCTCTGGTAGAATGTATCTTCTCTGGTAGAATGTATCTTCTCTGGGAGAATGTATGTTCTCTGGGAGATAGTGTCTTCTCTGGGAGAATGTGGCTTCTCTGGTAGAATGTATCTTCTCTGGTAGAATGTATCTTCTTTCGTAGAATGTATCTTCTTTCGTAGAATGTATCTTCTCTCGTAGAATGTATCTTCTCTGGTAGAATGTATCTTCTCTGGTAGAATGTATCTTCTCTGGGAGAATGTATCTTCTCTGGGAGAAAGTGTCTTCTCTGGGAGAATGTGGCTTCTGTGGTGGAATATATCTTCTCTGGTAGAATGTATCTTCTCTGGTAGAATGTATCTTCTCTGGTAGATTGTATCTTCGCTGGGAGAAAGTGTCTTCTCTGGGAGAATGTATCTTCTCTGGGAGAATGTATCTTCTCTGTGAGAAAGTGTCTTCTCTGGGAGAATGTATCTTCTCTGGGAGAATGTATCTTCTCTGGTAGAATGTATCTTCTCTGGTAGAATGTATCTTCTCTGGTAGAATGTGTCTTCTCTGGTAGAATGTGTCTTCTGTGGGAGAATGTGTCTTCTCTGGTAGAAAGTAGCTTCTCTGGGAGAAAGTGTCTTCTCTGGGAGAATGTATCTTCTCTGGGAGAATGTATCTTCTCCGGTAGAATGTATCTTCTCTGGTAGAATGTATCTTCTCTGGAAGAATGTATCTTCTCTGGTAGAATGTATCTTCTCTGGTAGAATGTATCTTCTCTGGTAGAATGCATATTCTCTGGTAGAATGTATCTTCTCTTGTAGAATGTATCTTCTCTTGTAGAATGTATCTTCTCTGGCAGAATGTATCTTCTCTGGCAGGATGTATCTTCTCTGGCAGAATGTATCTTCTCTGGCAGAATGTATCTTCTCTGGGAGAATGTATCTTCTCTGGGAAAATGTATCTTCTCTGGTAGAATATGTCTTCTCTGGTAGAATGTGTCTTCTCTGGTAGAATGTGTCTTCTGTGGGAGAATTGGTCTTCTCTGGTAGAATGTATTTTCTCTGGGAGAAAGTGTCTTCTCTGGGAGAATGTATCTTCTCTGGGAGAATGTATCTTCTCTGGTAGAATGTATCTTCTCTGGTAGAATGTATCTTCTCTGGAAGAATGTATCTTCTCTGGTAGAATGAATCTTCTCTGGTAGAATGTATCTTCTCTGGTAGAATGTATCTTCTATTGTAGAATGTATCTTCTCTGGCAGAATGTATCTTCTCTGGTAGAATGTATCTTCTCTGGTAGAATGTATCTTCTCTGGTAGAATGTATCTTCTCTGGTAGAATGTATCTTCTCTGGGAGAATGTATCTTCTCTGGTAGAATGTATCTTCTCTGGCAGAATGTATCTTCTCTGGGAGAATGTATCTTCTCTGGTAGAATGTATGTTCTGTTGGAGAATGTGTCTTCTGTGGGAGAATGTATCTTCTGTGGGAGAATGTGTCTGCTCTGGGAGAATTTGTCTTCTCTGGGAGAAAGTGTCTACTCTGGGAGAATGTGTATTCTCTGGTGGAATGTATCTTCTCTGGGAGAATGTGTCTTCTCTGGGAGATAGTGTCTTCTCTGGGAGAATGTGTGTTCTCTGGGAGAAAGTGTCTTCTCTGGGAGAAAGTGTCACATCGAAGAGCCGAGTTTGTCTTTTATACACTTTCTCCAGTTAAGTTGGCAAATGATTCACCATTCAGAGTTCTCCAGAATACGTATTCCTAGGAACTTTATCTTTCCTCCTCTTCAGACTACACCCTTCCCTAGTCATATCTCAACCTGTCCGTCCATTACCCAGTTCATGTCTCCTTTTGACCCTGACCTTAAAGTAGGAATCCATAGAGGTGAAACTGCCACTTCAGTTTGCGATATTATAACAAAGATGTTAATTCAAACAACAAAAACAAAATGATGATCGGACATCATTCCACATGATTACCTGAACAATAGAACAGCAGAGTATGTAGTAAAATGTTCTATTTGTTATTTATATATATTGTTTTAGAGGGTAGATCATATTTAATATTGCAGATAGATAGTGGATTCTCTCAGTGTAATTGTCTGCATCATTTCCAATCCCCCATTTATATATTTATATTATACTGATGTATTATTTTGCCCCTGACCCTACCACCCCTCCCCACATTATAGTAAACTAATGGACATCAACACTTAGGCTTCTACTACCATCTAATACATACTATATACATTTTACATACTAGATACATGTTACATACTATATACACACTATATACATGTTACATAGTTTATACATGTTACATACTATGTACATGTTACATACTAGATACATGTTACATACTATATACATGTTACATACTATACACATATTACATACTAGATACATGTTACATACTATATACATGTTACATACTATATACACACTATATACATGTTACACACTATATACATGTTACATACTATATACATGTTACATACTATATACACACTATTCACATGTTACATACTATATACATGTTACATACTATATACACACTATATACATGTTACATACTATATACATACTATATACATGTTACATACTATATACACACTATATACATGTTACATACTATATACATGTTACATACTATATACATGTTACATACTATGTACACACTATATACATGTTACATACTATATACATTTTACAGACATAGTATATTTTATATTTGTAACGATCGTCGTCCTCGTCTGAGGAGGAGTATGAGAGATCGGACCAATATGCAGCGTGGTACGTGTCCATGTTAATTTATTCAACAGAACACTAAACAAAGTAACAACGGAGAATGAAACGAAACAGTTCTGAATGGTGACATACACTAAACAGAAAACATTCACCCACAAAACACAGGTGGGAAAAGGCTACCTAAGTATGATTCTCAATCAGAGACAACGAACAACACCTGCCTCTCATTGAGAACCATACCAGGCAAAACACATAAACACAACCTAGAAAAACGAACATAGACTGCTCACCCCAACTCACGCCCTTACCATACTAACACAAACACAAAATAAAGGAACTAAGGTCAGAACGTGACAGCCCCCCCCAAAGGTGCGGACTCCGGCCGCAAAATCTGAACCTATAGGGAAGGGTCTGGGTGGGCGTCTGTCCGCGGTGGCGGCTCTGGCTCGGGACATGGACCCCACTCCATCATAGTCTCGGTCCACTTATTTCAATCAGATCAGTCTGCCTTACAATATAACTGAAAAACGTAGGACCTAATAAAACCATAGATTTTATTATTTAGATTTTATAAACAAATTATTTAAATCTTCAAATCATATTTTAGAAAAATATATTTAGAGATGTTTAATAATTGTGAAAAAAATATGACGTTTTATCCATTAACATTTTGTTGGTTGAGTCCCCACTCTGTAGCTTTAACAATTCCTACAGCACAACATTATTCAAGTGTAGAATACCCATTTAAAAAGCACACATTAGTTCAACAACTGCAGAGTTCGTGCCCTTGTTTTTTAAGACTTACTGGTGTTAATCAGATCTCCGGTCTTCTCTTCTTGTTCCTCCTCCCCCAATGTAACGGTAATCTCATCCTCCTCCTCTTTCACTCCAAAAACTGCATCCACCTCTTTCCCTTCCTCTTCTTTCACAGTAACATCCTCCCCCTCTTCCTCTTCTTTTACTGTAACATCTTCCTCCTCTTTCACTCTGAACTCGTCTTCCTCTTCTTTCACTGGAACAGCCTCATCCTCTACTTCTTTTTTTACCGAGACATCCTCATCCTCTACTTTTGTTACTGTGACATCCTCCTCTTCCTCCTCTTCTTTCACGACAACGTTCAGCCACAAACCCTCTTCCTCCGTCCAGCAGACCTCCTCTTCTTTATCAGGAAGAGAGTAGCTTAGTGAACTCATGGACGGGGATGTTATCTAGCCAACTAGTTAGCATTAACGACTAGCCTAGTGCTACTGCTAACTTAACCAGACGGGTAGATGACTACGGTAACTAACAACGTAGGCATGAATATTAAATTAAATGGGATAACAAGCCCCGGATGGACAGGAGAATCCGGCAGCACCGGAGTGAAGGGCGGCTCTGGCAGCTCCAGACTGACGGGCGGCTCTGGCAGCTCCTGACTGACAGACGGTTCTGGCAGCTCCTGACAGACAGGCGGCTCTGGCAGCTAAGGACAGACCGGCGGCTCTGGCAGCTCAGGACAGACGGGCGGCTCTGGCAGCTCCGGACAGGAGGGAGACTCTGGCAGCTCCGGACAGGAGGGAGTTTCTGGCAGCTCCGGACACGAGGGAGACTCTGGCAGCGCTGGACAGGAGGGAGTCTCTGGAGGAAGGAGACGGAGAGACAGCCTGGTGCGTGGGGATACCGGAGGCCTGGTACGTGGAGGAGGCACCGGATGGACCGGACCGTGGAGGCACACTGGAGGTCTCGAGCACCAAGCCTGCACAACCTTTCCTGGCTGGATACTCCCCATAGCCCGGACAGTGCGGCGGGGTGGAACAGACCGCATTGGGCTGTGCTGGCGAACCGGGGACAACGTGCGTAGGGCTGGTGCCATGTACTCCGGGCCGAGGAGACGCACTGGAGACCAGATCCGCTGAGCCTTCTTCATTGCTCTATAGGAGAAAGCCCTGCCCCCAGCTGTTTGCTTAGAAATTCTAGGGACAATTAGGAGGCCTG
The DNA here is from genome assembly GCF_013265735.2 of Oncorhynchus mykiss. NCBI lineage: Eukaryota > Metazoa > Chordata > Actinopteri > Salmoniformes > Salmonidae > Oncorhynchus > Oncorhynchus mykiss. The sequence goes on along the minus strand of NC_048570.1, from coordinate 101,004,117 downwards.
CGTCGTGTGACCGTAGCGTACGTGTAGGTATGCACGGCAGGACCAAATCAGAGAGATAGGGAGGAGCAAGCCCATGTAATGCTTTGTAGGAAATCAGCCGTTGACTTGACAGGAAGCCAGTGTAGCGAGGCTAGCACTGGAGTAATATGATCTAATTTTTTGGTTCTAGTCAGGATTCCAGCAGCCGTATTTAGCACCAACTGAAGTTTATTTAGTGCTTTATCCGGGTAGCCGGAGGGTAGAGCATTGCTGTAGTCTAACCTAGAACTAACAAAAGCATGGATTCATTTTTATGCATCATTTTTGGACAGAAAGTTTCAGATTTTTGCAATGTTACGTAGATGGAAAAAAGCTGTCCTTGAAACAGTCTTGATATGTTCGTCAAAAGAGAGATCAGGGTCCAGAGTAACGCCGAGGTCCTTCACAGTTTTATTTGAGACGACTGTACAACCATTAAGATTAATTGTCAGATTCAACAGAAGATCTCTTTGTTTGTTGGGACCTAGAACAAGCATCTCTGTTTTGTCCAAGTTTAAAAGTAGAATGTTTGCAGCCATCCACTTCCTTATGTCTGAAACACAGGCTTCTAGCGAGGGCAATTTTGGGGCTTCACCATGTTTCATTGAAATGCACAGTGTGTGTCATCCGCATAGCAGTGAAAGTTAACATTATGTTTTCGAATGACATCCCCAAGAGCTAAAATATATAGTGAAAAACAATAGTGGCCCTAAAACGGAACCTTGAGGAACACCGAAATTTACAGTTGATTTGAGGACAAACCATTCACAGAGACAAACTGATATCTTTCCGACAGATAAGATCTAAACCAGGCCAGAACTTGTCCGTGTAGACCAATTTGGGTTTCCAATCTCTCCAAAAGAATGTGGTGATCGATGGTATCAAAAGCAGCACTCTAGGAGGTCTAGGAGCACGAGGACAGATGCAGAGCCTCGGTCTGATGCCATTAAAAGGTAATTTACCACCTTCACAAGTGCAGTCTCAGTGCTATGATGGGGTCTAAACCCAGACTGAAGCATTTCGTATACATTGTTTGTCATCAGGAAGGCAGTGAGTTGCTGCGCAACAGCCTTTTCTAAAATTTTGGAGAGGAATGGAAGATTCGATATAGGCCGATAGTTTTTTTTATTTTCTGGGTCAAGGTTTGGCTTTTTCAAGAGAGGCTTAATTTCTGACACTTTTAATGAGTTTGGTACACATCCGGTGGATAGAGAGCCGTTTATTATGTTCAACATAGGAGGGCCAAGCACAGGAAGCAGCTCTTTCAGTAGTTTAGTTGGAATAGGGTCCAGTATGCAGCTTGAAGGTTTAGAGGCCATGATTATTTTCATCATTGTGTCAAGAGATATAGTACTAAAACACTTGAGTGTCTCTCTTGATCCTAGGTCCTGGCAGAGTTGTGCAAACTCAGGACAACTGAGCTTTGAAGGAATACGCAGATTTAAAGAGGAGTCCGTAATTTGCTTTCTAATAATCATGATCTTTTCCTCAAAGAAGTTCATGAATTTATTACTGCTGAAGTGAAAGCCATCCTCTCTTGGGGAATGCAGCTTTTTAGTTTTAGCTTTGCAACAGTATCAAAAATGAATTTCGGATTGTTCTTATTTTCCTCAATTAAGTTGGAAAAATAGGATGATCGAGCAGCAGTAAGGGCTCTTCGATACTGCACGGTACTGTCTTTCCAAGCTAGTCGGAAGACTTCCAGATTGGTGTGGCGCCATTTCTGTTCCAATTTTCTGGAAGCTTGCTTCAGAGCTCGGGATTTTTTGTATACCAGGGAGCAAGTTTCTTATGGGAAATGTTTTTAGTTTTTAGGGGTGCAACTGCATCTAGGGTATTGCGCAAGGTTAAATTGAGTTCCTCAGTTAGGTGGGTAACTGATTTTTGTTCTCTGACATCCTTGGGTAGACAGAGGGAGTCTGGAAGGACATCAAGTAATCTGTGTGTTGTCTGTGAATTTATAGCACGACTTTTGATGTTCCAGATGGTCTGATCAGATGATTTGTTGCAATTGCAAACGTAATAAAATGGTGGTCCGATAGTCCAGGATTATGAGGAAAAACATTAAGATCCACAACATTTATTCCATGGGACAAAACTAGGTCCAGAGTATGACTGTGACAGTGAGTAGGTCCAGAGACATGTTGGACAAAACCCACTGAGTAGATGATGGCTCCGAAAGCCTTTTGGAGTGGGTCTGTGGACTTTTCCATGTGAATATTAAAGTCACCAAAAATTAGAATATTATCTGCTATGACTTCAAGGTCCGATAGGAATTCAGGGAACTCAATGAGGAACGCTGTATATGGCCCAGGAGGCCTGTAAACAGTAGCTATAAAAAGGGATTGAGTAGGCTGCATGATTTCATGACTAGAAGCTCAAAAGACGAAAACGTAATTTTTTTTTGTAAATTGAAATTTGCTATCGTAAATGTTAGCAACACCCCCGCCTTTGCGGGATGCACGGGGGATATGGTCCCTAGTGTAGCCAGGAGGTGAGGCCTCATTTAACACAGTAAATTCATCAGGCTTAAGCCATGTTTCAGTCAGGCCAATCACATCAAGATTATGATCAGTGATTAGTTCATTGACTATAAGTGCCTTTGAAGTAAGGGATCAAACATTAAGTAGCCCTATTTTGAGATGTGAGGTATCACAATCTCTTTCAATAATGACAGGAATGGAAGAGGTCTTTATCCTAGTGAGATTGCTAAGGCGAACACCGCCATGTTTAGTTTTGCCCAACCTAGGTCGAGGCACAGACACGGTCTCAATGAGGAAAGCTGAGCTGACTACACTGACTGTGCTAGTGGCAGACTTCACTATGCTGGCAGGCTGGCTAACAGCCTGCTGCCTGGCCTGCACCCTATTTCATTGTGGAGCTAGAGGAGTTAGAGCCCTGTCTATGTTGGTAGATAAGATGAGAGCACCCCTCCAGCTAGGATGGAGTCCGTCACTCCTCAGCAGGTCAGGCTTGGTCCTGTTTGTGGGTTAGTCCCAGAAAGAGGGCCAATTATCTACAAATTCTACCTTTTGGGAGGGGCAGAAAACAGTTTTCAACCAGCGATTGAGTTGTGAGACTTTGCTGTAGAGCTCATCACTCCCCCTAACTGGGAGGGGGCCAGATACAATTACTCAATGCCGACACATCTTTCTAGTTGATTTACACGCTGAAGCTTTGTTGCGCTTGGTGATCTCTGACTGTTTCATCCTAACGTCGTTGGTGCCGACGAGGATAACAATATCTCTATACTCTCTACACTCGCCAGTTTTAGCTTTAGCCAGCACCATCGTCAGATTAGCCATAACGTCGGTAGCCCTGCCCCCTGGTAAACAGTGTATGATCGTTTTAAGTCTAATACTGCGGGTAATGGAGTCGCCAATGACTAGAGTTTTACATTTGTCAGAGCTAATGGTGGGAAGCTTCGGTGTCTCAGACCCCGTAACGGGAGGAGTAGAGACAAGAGAAGGCTCGGCCTCTGACTCCGAATCATTGCTTAATGGGGAAAATCGGTTGAAAGTTTGTGTCGCCTGAATGAGCGACACCGGTTGAGCATTCCAACAGCATTTCCCTCCAGAAACCGTGAGAAAGTTGTCCGGACGGTTTATCTGTACAATCTGTACTTACTGGTGGCACAGACGCTGTTTCATCCTTTCCTACACTGAAATTACCCTTGCCTAACGACTGCGTCTGAAGCTGGGCTTGTAGCACAGCTATCCTCGCCGTAAGGCGATCGTTCTCCTGTATATTATGAGTACAGCGACTGCAATTAGAAGGCATCATGTTAATGTTACTACTTAGCTACGGCTGTTGGAGGTCTTGACGAAAAAAATGTAATGAAAAAAAGTTGAGGGAAAAAACAAAAATAAACTGTAATTAAAAAGTAAAAACCATAAAGTTGTCAGGTAGCAAAATAGGTTGGCAACAAAACGCACAGCCACATGTAAACAAGTCTGCAAGTTGTGACCAGAAAAGGAAGTAGACAAATACATTTAAACTCAGTTTTTCACAGTTCCTGACATTTAATCCTAGTAAAAATTCCCTGTTTTAGGTCAGTTAGGATCACAACTTTATTTTAAGAATGTGAAATGTCAGAATAATAGTGGAGAGAATGATTTATTTCAGCTTTAATTTCTTTCATCACATTCCCAGTGGGTCAGAAGTTTACATACACTCAATTAGTATTTGGTAGCATTGCCTTTAAATTGTTTAACTTGGGTCAAATGTTTTGGGTAGCCTTCCACAAGCTTCCTACAATAAGTTGGGGGAATTTTGGCCCATTTCCTCCTGACAGAGCTGGTGTAACTGATAAGGGAATTTTAATGTAATGACTAAAGAATAATTAGACTAAAATCCAATAAGGTTTGGTTGAGACAAGTTAAGGGTGAGAAATGTGTGACTGAGAAAACACAGAGGACAATTGAACTATACATGACCTTTACTTGGTTGGAACTCTTGGTTGGAACTTTAGACCGGAAGGTCTTTCGGTTGTGGTGGAGAAATCAGAATTAGCTAAGTAACAAAGGTAATTAATATGTCTAATCTGCAGAATATGCTGATATGATTGAACTGTTGATCTCTTGTCATTAGAATGTCTCCTTTCTGAGTCTGGTGATCTCTTGTCATTAGAATGTCTCCTTTCTGAGTCTGGTGATCTCTTGTCATTAGAATGTCTCCTTTCTGAGTCTGGTGATCTCTTGTCATTAGAATGTCTCCTTTCTGAGTCTGGTGTTGCTCTTCCTCCCTCATATGAGCCTCAGTCACCTGGGAACCAGAGAGGGGAGAAGTCAGGTTTGTCTATCACATGTCTAGTGGTGTGGGGGCTGTGCTTTGGCAAAGTGGGTGGGGTTATATCCTTCCTGTTTGGCCCTGTCCGGGGGTGTCCTCGGAGTGGGCCACAGTGTCTCCTGACCCCTCCTGTCTCAGCCTCCAGTATTTATGCTGCAGTAGTTTATGTGTCGGGGGGCTAGGGTCAGTTTGTTATATCTGGAGTACTTCTCCTGTCCTATTCGAATCTAAGTGTGCGTTCTCTAATTCTCTCCTTCTCTCTTTCTCTCTCTCGGAGGACCTGAGCCCTAGGACCATGCCCCAGGAATACCTGACATGATGACTCCTTGCTGTCCCCAGTCCACCTGACTGTGCTGCTGCTCCAGTTTCAACTATTCTGCCTTATTATTATTCGACCATGCTGGTCATTTATGAACATTTGAACATCTTGACCATGTTTTGTTATAATCTCCACCCGGCACAGCCAGAAGAGGACTGGCCACCCCACATAGCCTGGTTCCTCTCTAGGTTTCTTCCTAGGTTTTGGCCTTTCTAGGGAGTTTTTCCTAGCCACCGTGCTTCTTCACCTGCATTGCTTGCTGTTTGGGGTTTTAGGCTGGGTTTCTGTACAGCACTTTGAGATATCAGCTGATGTACGAAGGGCTATATAAAATAAATTTGATTGATTGATGTTGCTGTTGCTATGCAGAATATCAGAAAGAGAATAGGGCAAAGGAGGTCAGAAGGAAACATTGTTGCCATCGTGAGTACCATGGTGTGAGTAATGGGAACCAATCACTTGTCTCCACAGTGTCTGTGCGTCAGTCACCTCCTCCTAGGGGGAGATTGTTAACTCCCCTAGTTCAAGGTGGAGACTAAGTAACATTACATTTCCTAAGTACTGAACAAAACAAAGTTCTTTGTATTTGGGGCCTAAGGTCGGGCACAGGATGTGTGGTTTTTTTTTACACAAAACTAGGCACAAAACTACCACCGTAGTCATTTTTTAAAAGGGTAACGGTTTGCTTTAGATGACTCCGGGACATTTTGCATAGAGTGGTCATATTAGTTTGTAGGTCATATTAGTTTGTTATTTCACAGTTTATATGTTTTCAGTATTATTCTACAATGTAGAAAGTTGTAAAAAAGTATGAAAAATCCTGGAATGAGTAGGTGTTTCCAAACTTTTAACTGGTACAGTATACATATATATATATATATATATATATATATATATATATATATATATACATACAGTGCCTTGCGAAAGTATTCGGCCCCCTTGAACTTTGCGACCTTTTGCCACATTTCAGGCTTCAAACATAAAGATATAAAACTGTATTTTTTTGTGAAGAATCAACAACAAGTGGGACACAATCATGAAGTGGAACGACATTTATTGGATATGTCAAACTTTTTAACAAATCAAAAACTGAAAAATTGGGCGTGCAAAATTATTTAGCCCCTTTACTCTCAGTGCAGCAAACTCTCTCCAGAAGTTCAGTGAGGATCTCTGAATGATCCAATGTTGACCTAAATGACTAATGATGATAAATACAATCCACCTGTGTGTAATCAAGTCTCCGTATAAATGCACCTGCACTGTGATAGTCTCAGAGGTCCGTTAAAAGCGCAGAGAGCATCATGAAGAACAAGGAACACACCAGGCAGGTCCGAGATACTGTTGTGTAGAAGTTTAAAGCCGGATTTGGATACCAAAATATTTCCCAAGCTTTAAACATCCCAAGGAGCACTGTGCAAGCGATAATATTGAAATGGAAGGAGTATCAGACCACTGCAAATCTACCAAGACCTGGCCGTCCCTCTAAACTTTCAGCTCATACAAGGAGAAGACTGATCAGAGATGCAGCCAAGAGGCCCATGATCACTCTGGATGAACTGCAGAGATCTACAGCTGAGGAGGGAGACTCTGTCCATAGGACAACAATCAGTCGTATATTGCACAAATCTGGCCTTTATGGAAGAGTGGCAAGAAGAAAGCCATTTCTTAAAGATATCCATAAAAAGTGTTGTTTAAAGTTTGCCACAAGCCACCTGGGAGACACACCAAACATGTGGAAGAAGGTGCTCTGGTCAGATGAAACCAAAATTTAACTTTTTGGCAACAATGCAAAACGTTATGTTTGGCGTAAAAGCAACACAGCTGAACACACCATCCCCACTGTCAAACATGGTGGTGGCAGCATCATGGTTTGGGCCTGCTTTTCTTCAGCAGGGACAGGGAAGATGGTTAAAATTGATGGGAAGATGGATGGAGCCAAATACAGGACCATTCTGGAAGAAAACCTGATGGAGTCTGCAAAAGACCTGAGACTGGGACGGAGATTTGTCTTCCAACAAGACAATGATCCAAAACATAAAGCAAAATCTACAATGGAATGGTTCAAAAATAAACATATCCAGGTGTTAGAATGGCCAAGTCAAAGTCCAGACCTGAATCCAATCGAGAATCTGTGGAAAGAACTGAAAACTGCTGTTCACAAATGCTCTCCATCCAACCTCACTGAGCTCGAGCTGTTTTGCAAGGAGGAATGGGAAAAAATGTCAGTCTCTCGATGTGCAAAACTGATAGAGACATACCCCAAGCGACTTACAGCTGTAATCGCAGCAAAAGGTGGCGCTACAAAGTATTAACTTAAGGGGGCTGAATCATTTTGCACGCCCAATTTTTCAGTTTTTGATTTGTTAAAACAGTTTGAAATATCCAATTATTGTCGTTCCACTTCATGATTGTGTCCCACTTGTTGTTGATTCTTCACAAAAAAATACAGTTTTATATCTTTATGTTTGAAGCCTGAAATGTGGCAAAAGGTCGCAAAGTTCAAGGGGGCCGAATACTTTCGCAAGGCACTGTATATACACTCACATATATATATATATATATATATCTATTTACACAAAACTAGGCACAAAACTACCACCATACTCATTTTTTAAAAGCGTAACGGTTCGCTTTAGATGACTCCGGTGACATTTTGTCACGCCCTGGTCTTGTGTTTTCTTTATTTTGGTCAGGCCAGGGTGTGACATGGGTTATTTATGTTGTGTGTTTTGTCTTGGGGTTTTTTGTAGGTTATGGGATTATAGTAGAGTTGTCTAGGTAAGTCTATGGTTGTCTGGAGTGGTTCTCAATCAGAGGCAGTTGTTTATCGTTGTCTCTGATTGGGAACCACATTTAGGCAGCCATATTCTTTGAGTGTTTTGTGGGTGATTGTTCCTGTCTCTGTGTTTGTTTGTTTTTTACGTTTAGTGTTTAGTATTGTTCATGTTTATCTTTTATTAAAGATGTATCGAAATAACCACGCTGCATTTTGGTCCTCCTCTCCTTCGACGGAAGAAAACCGTAACACATTTTGGTCCTCCTCTCCTTCGACGGAAGAAAACCTTAACACATTTTGGTCCTCCTCTCCTTCGACGGAAGAAAACCTTAACACATTTTGGTCCTCCTCTCCTTCGACGGAAGAAAACCGTAACACATTTTGGTCCTCCTCTCCTTCGACGGAAGAAAACCGTAACACATTTTGGTCCTCCTCTCCTTCGACGGAAGAAAACCTTAACACATTTTGCATAGAGTGGTGATATTAGTTTGTAGGTCATATTAGTTTGTAGGTCATATTAGTTTGTAGGTCATATTAGTTTGTAGGTCATATTAGTTTGTAGGTCATATTAGTTTGTAGGTCATATTAGTTTGTATTAGTTTGTAGGTCATATTAGTTTGTAGGTCATATTAGTTTGTAGGTCATACTAGTTTGTAGGTCATATTAGTTTGTAGGTCCTATTAGTTTGTAGGTCATATTAGTTTGTATTAGTTTGTTGGTCATATTAGTTTGTAGGTCATATTAGTTTGTAGGTCATATTAGTTTGTAGGTCATATTAGTTTGTAGGTCATATTAGTTTGTATTAGTTTGTTGGTCATATTAGTTTGTATTAGTTTGTAGGTCATATTAGTTTGTAGGTCATATTAGTTTGTATTAGTTTGTTGGTCATATTAGTTTGTATTAGTTTGTAGGTCATATTAGTTTGTAGGTCATATTAGTTTGTAGGTCATATTAGTTTGTAGGTCATATTAGTTTGTATTAGTTTGTTGGTCATATTAGTTTGTAGGTAGTATTAGTTTGTAGGTCATATTAGTTTGTATTAGTTTGTTGGTCATATTAGTTTGTAGGTAGTATTAGTTTGTAGGTCATATTAGTTTGTAGGTCATATTAGTTTGTAGGTCATATTAGTTTGTTGGTCGTATTAGTTTGTAGGTCATATTAGTTTGTAGGTCATATTAGTTTGTTGGTCATATTAGTTTGTAGGTCATATTAGTTTGTAGGTCATATTAGTTTGTAGGTAGTATTAGTTTGTAGGTCGTATTAGTTTGTAGGTCATATTAGTTTGTAGGTCGTATTAGTTTGTAGGTCGTATTAGGTCATATTAGTTTGTAGGTCGTATTAGTTTCAAATCAAATCAAATGTATTTATATAGCCCTTCGTACATCAGGTGATATCTCAAAGTGCTGTACAGAAACCCAGCCTAAAACCCCAAACAGCAAGCAATGCAGGTGTAGAAGCACGGTGGCTAGGAAAAACTCCCCAGAAAGGCCAAAACCTAGGAAGAAACCTAGAGAGGAACCAGGCTATGTGGGGTGGCCAGTCCTCTTCTGGCTGTGCCGGGTGGAGATTATAACAAAACATGGTCAAGATGTTCAAATGTTCATAAATGACCAGCATGGTCGAATAATAATAAGGCAGAATAGTTGAAACTGGAGCAGCAGCACAGTCAAGTGGACTGGGGACAGCAAGGAGTCATCATGTCAGGTATTCCTGGGGCATGGTCCTATGGCTCAGGTCCTCCGAGAAAGAGAGAAGGAGAGAATTAGAGAACGCACACTTAGATTCACACAGGACACCGAATAGGACAGGAGAAGTACTCCAGATATAACAAACTGACCCTAGCCCCCCGACACATAAACTACTGAAGCATAAATACTGGAGGCTGAGACAGGAGGGGTCAGGGGACACTGTGGCCCACTCCGAGGACACCCCCGGACAGGGCCAAACAGGAAGGATATAACCCCACCCACTTTGCCAAAGCACAGCCCCCACAACACTAGAGGGATATCTTCAACCACCAACTTACCATCCTGAGACAAGGCTGAGTATAGCCCACAAAGACCTCCGCCACGACACAACCCAAGGGGGGGGGGGCGCCAACCCAGACAGGATGACCACATCAGTGACTCAACCCACTCAGTTTGTAGGTCGTATTAGTTTGTAGGTCATATTAGTTTGTAGGTCGTATTAGTTTGTAGGTCATATTAGTTTGTAGGTCGTATTAGTTTGTTGGTCATATTAGTTTGTAGGTCATATTAGGTCATATTAGATTGTAGGTCATATTAGTTTGTAGGTCTGTTAGTTTGTAGACCGAACTGTTCGGACGCTACAGATGTTTTAATTACAAGACAGGTTTTCAGGATGTCTCCTGGTCTGACAAACACCACTCTTGCTCTGACACTTTTCACTAAAGAAGAGGAATTGCAACATCGGCTGATGTGGTGGATTGAGACACATCCAATGCACCTGACATCTCTAGCCTAAACAGACAGATTTTATGGGGATTATTTTTTTACTGGATTTCTGCAGGGCTCCAAACATTTTAGACTAAGGGTTAAGAAACACAATTGGTTCAAGAAAATTGTAATTAAAAAAATAGACCAGGTTGGGAAGAGAGTCCAATGTATCAATTCCTTTATGATTTATGAACTGATACATAAAATGACCCCGGATTCAAAACTTAAGAGTTTTTCATTATTACACAACATTCTCTCAACCAATAGAATGTTATATACAGTGGGGAGAACAAGTATTTGAAACACTGCCGATTTTGCAGGTTTTCCTACTTACAAAGCATGTAGAACGTCTGTATTTCTTATCATAGGTACACTTCAACTGTGAGAGACGGAATCTAAAACAAAAATCCAGAAAATCACATTGTATGATTTGAAAGTAATTAATTTAGTACAGAAACCTTTGTTTGCAATTACAGAGATCATACGTTTCCTGTAGTTCTTGACCAGGTTTGCACACACTGCAGCAGGGATTTTGGCCCACTCCTCCGTACAGACCTTCTCCAGATCCTTCAGGTTTCGGGGCTGTCGCTGGGCATTACGGACTTTCAGCTCCCTCCAAAGATGTCCTATTGGGTTCAGGTCTGGAGACTGGCTAGGTCACTCCAGGACCCTGAGATGCTTCTTATGGAGCCACTCCTTAGTTGCCCTGGCTGTGTGTTTCGGGTCCTTGTCATGCTGGAAGACCCAGCCACGACCCATCTTCAATGCTCTTACTGAGGGAAGGAGGTTGTTGGCCAAGATACATGGCCCCATCCATCCTCCCCTCAACACGGTGCAGTCGTCCTGTCCCCTTTGCAGAAAAGCATCCCCAAAGAATGATGTTTCCACCTCCATGCTTTACCGGTTGGGATGGTGTTCTTGGGGTTGTACTCATCCTTCTTCTTCCTCCAAACACAGCGAGTGGAGTTTAGACCAAAAAGCTCTCTGGTCTTGGCCATTGTGGAGAGGTTGGAGTCTGTTTGATTGAGTGTGTGGACAGGTGTCTTTTATACAGGTAACAAGTTCAAACAGGTGCAGTTAATACAGGTAATGAGTGGAGAACAGGGAGCCTTCTTAAAGAAAAACTAACACGTCTGTGAGAACCGGAATTCTTACTGGTTGGTAGGTGATTAAATACTTATGTCATGCAATAAAATGCAAAATCATACAATGTGATTTTCTGGATTTTTTTGGGGATTCCGTCTCTCACAGTTGAAGTGTACCCATGATAAAAATTACATGCTTTGTAAGAAGGAAAACCTGCAAAATTGGCAGTGTAACAAATACTTGTTCTCCCCACTGTATATGGGGGATACAACCATCCCAGCTCTGCAGATTTTGCTGCGTAGAGTCAGAATCATTAGATCACTCATTTTGGTACTGCCCATATGTGGCTTGTTTTGGTACTGCCCAAATGTAGCTCATTTTGGTACTGCCAAAAAATATCACTTATCTTGGTACAGCCCATATGTGACTTGTTTTGGTACTGCCCAAATGTAGCTTATTTTGGTACAGCCCATATGTGGCTTGTTTTGGTACTGCCCAAATGTAGCTTATTTTGGTACAGTCCATATGTGGCTTATTTTGGTACTGCCCAAATGTGGCTTGTTTTGGTACTGCCCATATGTGGCTTGCTTTTGGTCACAGGTTCAGGAATTGCTGAGGCAGTGCTTTTTGCAAACACCACTGCTGGATGTTTTCAGAGACAGATGGGAGGAGTTGAGGGTAACTGGATGGTTTTCAGAGATAGATGGGAGGAGTTGAGGGTAACTGGATGGTTTTCAGAGACAGATGGGAGGAGTTGAGGGTAACTGGATGGTTTTCAGAGACAGATGGGAGGAGTTGAGGGTAACTGGATGGTTTTCAGAGACAGATGGGAGGAGTTGAGGGTAACTGGATGGTTTTCAGAGACAGATGGGAGGAGTTGAGGGTAACTGGATGGTTTTCAGAGACAGATGGGAGGAGTTGAGGGTAACTGGATGGTTTTCAGAGACAGATGGGAGGAGTTGAGGGTAACTGGATGGTTTTCAGAGACAGATGGGAGGAGTTGAGGGTAACTGGATGGTTTTCAGAGACAGATGGGAGGAGTTGAGGGTAACTGGATGGTTTTCAGAGACAGATGGGAGGAGTTGAGGGTAACTGGATGGTTTTCAGAGACAGATGGGAGGAGTTGAGGGTAACTGGATGGTTTTCAGAGACAGATGGGAGGAGTTGAGGGTAACTGGATGGTTTTCAGAGACAGATGGGAGGAGTTGAGGGTAACTGGATGTTTTTCAGAGACAGATGGGAGGAGTTGAGGGTAACTGGATGGTTTTCAGAGACAGATGGGAGGAGTTGAGGGTAACTGGATGGTTTTCAGAGACAGATGGGAGGAGTTGAGGGTAACTGGATGGTTTTCAGAGACAGATGGGAGGAGTTGAGGGTAACTGGATGGTTTTCAGAGACAGATGGGAGGAGTTGAGGGTAACTGGATGGTTTTCAGAGACAGATGGGAGGAGTTGAGGGTAACTGGATGGTTTTCAGAGACAGATGGGAGGAGTTGAGGGTAACTGGATGGTTTTCAGAGACAGATGGGAGGAGTTGAGGGTAACTGGATGGTTTTCAGAGACAGATGGGAGGAGTTGAGGGTAACTGGATGGTTTTCAGAGACAGATGGGAGGAGTTGAGGGTAACTGGATGGTTTTCAGAGACAGATGGGAGGAGTTGAGGGTAACTGGATGGTTTTCAGAGACAGATGGGAGGAGTTGAGGGTAACTGGATGGTTTTCAGAGACAGATGGGAGGAGTTGAGGGTAACTGGATGGTTTTCAGAGACAGATGGGAGGAGTTGAGGGTAACTGGATGGTTTTCAGAGACAGATGGGAGGAGTTGAGGGTAACTGGATGGTTTTCAGAGACAGATGGGAGGAGTTGAGGGTATCTGGATGGTTTTCAGAGACAGATGGGAGGAGTTGAGGGTAACTGGATGGTTTTCAGAGACAGATGGGAGGAGTTGAGGGTAACTGGATGGTTTTCAGAGACAGATGGGAGGAGTTGAGGGTAACTGGATGGTTTTCAGAGACAGATGGGAGGAGTTGAGGGTAACTGGATGGTTTTCAGAGACAGATGGGAGGAGTTGAGGGTAACTGGATGGTTTTCAGAGACAGATGCGAGGAGTTGAGGGTAACTGGATGGTTTTCAGAGACAGATGGGAGGAGTTGAGGGTAACTGGATGTTTTTCAGAGACAGATGGGAGAAGTTGAGGGTAACTGGATGGTTTTCAGAGACAGATGGGAGGAGTTGAGGGTAACTGGATGATTTTCAGAGACAGATGGGAGGAGTTGAGGGTAACTGGATGGTTTTCAGAGACAGATGGGAGGAGTTGAGGGTAACTGGATGGTTTTCAGAGACAGATGGGAGGAGTTGAGGGTAACTGGATGGTTTTCAGAGACAGATGGGAGGAGTTGAGGGTAACTGGATGGTTTTCAGAGACAGATGGGAGGAGTTGAGGGTAACTGGATGGTTTTCAGAGACAGATGGGAGGAGTTGAGGGTAACTGGATGGTTTTCAGAGACAGATGGCAGGAGTTGAGGGTAACTGGATGGTTTTCAGAGACAGATGGGAGGAGTTGAGGGTAACTGGATGGTTTTCAGAGACAGATGGGAGGAGTTGAGGGTAACTGGATGGTTTTCAGAGACAGATGGGAGGAGTTGAGGGTAACTGGATGGTTTTCAGAGACAGATGGGAGGAGTTGAGGGTAACTGGATGGTTTTCAGAGATAGATGGGAGGAGTTGAGGGTAACTGGATGGTTTTCAGAGACAGATGGGAGGAGTTGAGGGTAACTGGATGGTTTTCAGAGACAGATGGGAGGAGTTGAGGGTAACTGGATGGTTTTCAGAGACAGATGGGAGGAGTTGAGGGGAGCTGAATGGTTTTCAGAGACAGATGGGAGGAGTTGAGGGGAGCTGAATGGTGGGACAAAAAATACTTAATATAAAATATACTGTGTCTAACATGTATATAGTATGTAACATGTATATAGTATGTAACATGTATATAGTATGTAACATGTATATAGTATGTAACATGTATATAGTATGTAACATGTATATAGTATGTAACATGTATATAGTATGTAACATGTATATAGTATGCAACATGTATCTAGTATGTAACATGTATATAGTGTGTAACATGTATATAGTATGTAACATGTATATAGTATGTATTAGATGGTAATAGAAGCCTAAGTGTTGATGTCCATTAGTTTACTATAATGTGGGGAGGGGTGGTAGGGTCAGGGGCAAAATAATACATCAATATAATATAAATATATACATGGGGGATTGGAAATGATGCAGACAATTACACTGAGAGAATCCACTATCTATCTGCAATATTAAATATGATCTACCCTCTAAAACAATATACATAAATAACAAATAGAACATTTAACTACATACTCTGCTGTTCTATTGTTCAGGTAATCATGTGGAATGATGTCCGATCATCATTTTGTTTTTGTTGTTTGAATTAACATCTTTGTTATAATATCGCCAACTGAAGTGGCAGTTTCACCTCTATGGATTCCTACTTTAAGGTCAGGGTCAAAAGGAGACATGAACTGGGTAATGGACGGACAGGTTGAGATATGACTAGGGAAGGGTGTAATCTGAGGAGGAGGAAAGATAAAGTTCCTAGGAATACGTATTCTGTAGAACTCTGAATGGTGAATCATTTGCCAACTTAACTGGAGAAAGTGTATAAAAGAGAAACTCAGATCTTCGATGTGACACTATCTCCCAGAGAAGACACAATCTCCCAGAGAAGACACAATCTCCCAGAGAAGACACATTCTCCCAGAGAAGACACTATCTCCCAGAGAAGACACATTCTCCCAGAGAAGACACATTCTCCCAGAGAAGACACTATCTCCCAGAGAAGACACTATCTCCCAGAGAAGACACTATCTCCCAGAGAAGACACTCCAGAACAGACGAAGAACTCAACATTGCAGGTAAAGAAATGACTTCCAAAGAAGGGTTCTGATGTGTATATGAGTATGTCTGTGTTACTATAAAGGGCAGGGTGGTGGTGGGATACATGGGTTTCTCTTGTTCCACTAACACCATAACACCTGATTCAGATGATCAAAGAAGAGTCTTCTGATGTGTGAATATGTGCTTTAGTTTTGTTTTGTCAGTTAACCAATTCATTTTACATCATTATAATGAATCATTTGACTCAGCCGAGAACAACTGTCTGTTTTAGTATCTGTTTAGGCTGTTTTAGTGTCTGTTTAGGGTGTTTTAGTATCTGTTTAGGGTGTTTTAGTATCTGTTTAGGGTGTTTTAGTATATGTTTAGGGTGTTTTAGTATCTGTTTAGGGTGTTTTAGTATCTGTTTAGGCTGTTTTAGTATATGTTTAGGGTGTTTTAGTATCTGTTTAGGGTGTTTTAGTGCATCCTTGAAGTCTTCATTTTATCAAGCCATGTTTCCCCTTTATGACCCCTGGAGAATATACTTAGTGAAGCTGGCCGCTAATTCCTTCATATTTTATACTTATCAAATGTCCTGGTCTTTGGTGTATTTAGTGTGTCATTTCATGCTTCATATGATGTGTTGACCAATTTCACGATGTATTCTCACTTTACAGACACTTGTCTCCAACAACACAAAATGGCTTCCAAATACATCACAGAAATTGCCATCTCCACTACCCGTGAAATGGACCAACAGCTTCATGACCAAGACTATGACAAGATAAATGTCAACCTCAACTTAGGCACTTCATCCACCACCAGAGTTTACATCTGGTACAAAAAGGGCAATGGTAAACCCATCACCAGAGTCCAGTTTTCATTCACTGATGAAATGAAAGATGTCCTGAAAAAAGCAGGGTTCACTGAGCTCCCAGAAAACCTCAACCCTGGAACACAAGGAGACGTCATCCAGCTGTGGTACTCTAGTGGTGCAAGCCCTAAGTATGACATTCCCATTGAAGATCTCTTCCTCACCACTAATGAGCAAGAAGAGGCCCACCAATTCAAGCTTGGCTGGGAAAGGTTACCATGCAATCTGAACCGCAGTAACTCAGGAGATTTCATCACCCTCTGGTTGAAGAGAAAGAGTAAGACCTACATCTGTGACGTTGCTGCCGCCACCTCATTCCAACAACACATCAACCTTTCCAGCGAGGGCTACATCCGGCTGGATGAAGATCTCAGTAGAGGTTCTGGAGGAAAACCCATCTACCTCTGGTACCGTCAATCCACCACAGTGGGCGGCGGGATCACAGAGATTAATGCATGCATCAACCGTGAGCAGGATTCCATCCTAGTGGAGCGTGGTTTCACCGTGGTGAATGCTAACCTCAATGAGGGAACATGCGGTCAGCCAGTGTATGTCTGGTTCAAGAAAGATGGATCTCTCCCTATCAAGGCCTTGACCGTTACATCCAACCCTGATGTAACTGGCCCTTATGACGAGGCCGGCTTGATCCTCATCGATAAAAATCTGAATGCTGGCAACAGTGGTGTGCCCCTCTACCTCTGGTATGGCAAATAAAAACCTGAGTTGGAGAGGTAGAATCAGCCCCAAAATTTGGCCAGGTATTAGCTTTTGCATGGCAATATATCAGTTTAATTTTTAAATATTTTTCTGACACTCAATGTTGTCTTTTATGTCATAAAGTCACTGTCAGAGATAATTTAGAAAGTTTTCTTTAATGTTGTTTTCAATCAATTAACAATTGAATTATATAAATTATATTTTAGCAGCAGGTTTAAGTCTTCTGAATATACCAAGGGGTTGTAAGGTTTTATATTGCATTGTGTTAGTCAGATATTATTTTGAAAAACCTGAGTAAGGTAATACAATTAAAATGATTCCTGTGTAACACTGATCATTCTGTTAATCAATAAAGAAAGCATAGCAAATGAGAACGTTGTACCTTTTAATTCATCAAATGCTTGACCTTAGCACAAAGTCCTGATAATACCTACTGTACATTACCATTTCTATTATAATGACCAGGAATGGGAGAGTACAAAGCTCACAAATGCACACTAAGGTTGATAATGTAAAAATCTGATAAATAACATAACTATATTTGTTTCACTGAGAACTCACATTTGACAGTTTGGGTGCCTTGCAGATTGTAGGATATGTTTTCTTTGACTTGATCATCCAGTCTTCTATCTATATGATTTGTTTCGGCTCTCAATGTAATATTTCCGTGGTGCAAAACAGCACAAATTTGAGAAAAATTAAAATACAATCAGCGTGATTAACTTTGAAACGTTTTTAACAAAGTGGGTTAAATCTGTAGTTTAAAAAAGGAGAAGCCACCCTGCCACTGATTTGGTAACCAGCTGAGGGATGGGGCTGGAGAAATGGAACCACTCAAATGCATAGATAGAGCTGTGGATGTAAGGACCGACCATCCATGATATCAACATTAGTTGTAACCACTCAAATGCATAGATAGAGCTGTGGATGTAAGGACTGACCATCCATGATATCAACATTAGTTGTAACCATGTTTTGAGGTCGTACAGTGTTTGTTTACAATTACATTGTTTACAAACAAAGTAAAGCAACATTGTGTTGTCATGAGAATCAATAATAAACAGTTGTTATGTTCACTGTTCAGCCCTTGTGTTTTATTGTTGTGTGTTCCCTTTGACTCACATTATCTGTCCTATGGGAGCCACCGTATCTGCTTCCTGTTATGAATGTGAGGAGAGTTGTAGCTAATAAACACCCCAGCAGTTTATAAAGAATTTAGTTGATCTCGTTCCTTCAACATAACAGTATTCTCTCTCTTTTTCTAGTTTTTTACCCCATTTTTCTCCCCAACTTCATGGAGTCCAATTGGTAGTTCCAGTCTTGTCTCGTGGCTGCACCATACGGACTCAGGATAGGCCGCACTGCTTCTTGACACAATGCCCACTTAACCCGGAAGCCAGCCGCACCAATGTGACGGAGGAAACACCGTGCACCTGGCGACCGTGTCAGCGTGCACTGTACCCGGCCTGCCACAGGAGACGCTAGTGTGCGATGGGACAAGGACATCCCTGTCTCCCAGAATCTCTAGTGGCACAGCTATCACTGCGATGCAGTGCCTTAGACCCCTACGCCACTAGGGAGCCCCGTAACAGTATTCTCAAGTATTCAAGGCCCTCCCCCGCCCTCCTTTTGGCAAATCTGACCACAACTCTATTTTGCTCTTCCCTTCCTATAGGCAGAAACTCAAACAGGAAGCAACTGTGCTAAGGACTAATCAACACTTCAGGATTGTTTTGATCACATACATTTTAGTACCCATATCAAAATTGTCTGTCCTGTCAACGGTACTGGAGTCCTTAGTTAGTAGGCAGCTGAAGGCCTACTTCCAAGAAAACAACTTCTTAAATGGAATGCAATCAGGTTTTAGGTCTGGCCACTGCACTGTTTCAGCAACATTGAAGGTTTTAAATGACATCCACTGTGCTCTTGACAAGAAGTTACATTGTGTGTCTGTCTTTATTGATTTCTCGAAGGCATTTGACACCGTGGACCATGCTGTGTTAGTGCAAAGGTTAAAATGTTGTGGAATTACAGGTCATGCTCTAGATTGGTTAATAAATTACATATCAAATCGTACACAATGTGTAATGGGGGATGGATGTAAATCTGAGTCCATAGAGGTGTGCTCAGGTGTTCCGCAAGGTTCTATTTTGGGTCCACTGTTGTTCATTTTGTATATCAACAACATTGGGGATTTGTATGCAGATGATACTGTTCTTTATTCAAGTGGTAGTAGTTTATTTTTAGCTTTTGAAAATGCTCAAAGAGCGTTCAACATCATACAACAGAATCTGTATGATTTAAAGCTGGTTCTAAATTCGGGTAAAACAAGATGCATGGTATTTTCAAATACCAGGCTTGTTACTCATCATGTCGTTACTACATTGACTGGACATACTATAGAGCAAGTCAAAGTAGAAATAGTTTTAGTTACTCAGCACAGTGGTCCTGGAATTCTCTCCTGAACATTTTAAAATGTGATGATCTAGTTTCGTTGGTGGAGTTTAAACACTTGATCAATGTATATATCACAGGAGAGTGTAATTGTTTTTAGGACAGCTGTTTTTTAGTGGATAGGGGGGTGCTCCCTCTGCTGTTTCCTGAAGTCCACAATCATCTCCTTAGTTTTGTTGACGTTGAGTGTGAGGTTATTTTCCTGACACCACACTCCGAGGGCCCTCACCTCCTCCCTGTAGGCCGTCTTGTCGTTGTTGGTAATCAAGCCTACCACTGTAGTGTCGTCCGCAAACTTGATGATTGAGTTGGAGGCGTGCGTGGCCACGCAGTCGTGGGTGAACAGGGAGTACAGGAGAGGGCTCAGAACGCAGTGCTCATCATGAAGTGCTTTGAGAGACTAGTCAAGGATCATATCACCTCCACCTTACCTGTCACCCTAGACCCACTGCAATTTGCTTACCGCCCCAACAGGCCCACATACGATGTAATCGCCATCACACTGCCCTATCCCATCTGGACAAGAGGAATAGCTATGTAAGAATGCTGTTCATTGACTACAGCTCAGCATTCAACACCATAGTACCCTCCAAGCTCATCATTAAGCTTGAAGCCCTAGGTCTTAACCCCGCCCTGTGCGATGGGTCCTGGACTTCCTGACGGGCCCTCCCCCAGGTGGCGAAGATAGGAAACTACACCTCCACTTTGCTGAACCTCAACACTGAGGCCCAACAATGGTGCGTGCTCATCCCCCCCCCCCCCCCCCCCCCCTCTCGTCATTACCAACAATGACGAGACGGCCTACAGGGAGGAGGTGAGGGCTCTGGAAGTGTGGTTCCAGGAAAATAACCTCTCCCTCAACATCAACAAAACAAAGGAGATGATCATGGAAATCAGGAAATAGCAGAGGGTGCACCCCCATATCCACATCAACGGACAAACATCACAGACAAACTGAAATGGTCCACCCACACAGACGGTGTGGTGAAGAAGGCGCAACAGAGCCTCTTCAACCTCAGGAGGCTAAAGAATTTGGCTTGGCACCTAAAACCCTCACAAACTTTTACAGATGCACAATTGAGAGCATTCTGTATAACCGCCTTGTACGGCAACTGCACAGCCCGCAACCACAAGGCAATCCAGAAGGTGGTGCTGTGTGCCCAACGCATTACTGGGGGCAAATTCCACGCCCTCCAGGACAACTACAGCACACGTTGTCACAGGAAGTCCAAACAAATCATCAAGGACATCAACCACCTGAACCACTGCCTGGTCACCCCTCTATCATCCAGATGGCGAGGTCAGTACAGGTGCATCAAAGCAGGGACCGTGAGACTGAAAAACAGCTTCTATCTCAAGGCCATCAGACTATAAAACAGCTTCTATCTCAAGGCCATCAGACTATAAAACAGCTTCTATCTCAAGGCCATCAGACTGTTAAACAGCTATCACTAGCACATTAGAGGCTGCTGCCTATAGACAGACTAGAAATCACTGGCCACTATAAGGAATGGATCTCTAGTCACTTTAATAATGTTTACATATCTGGCATTACTCATCTCATGTGTATATATACTGTATTCTACTGTATCTCAGTCCATGCCGCTCTGACATCACTCGTCCATATATGTTCAACTCTGGAAAAAATGAAGAGACCACTGCAAAATGATCAGTTTCTCTGGTTTTACTATTTATAGATGTTTTGGTAAAATTAACATTTTAGTTTTAAACTATGTACTACTGACAACATTTCTCCCAAATTACAAATAAAAATGTTGTTATTTACGGCATTTATTTGAATAAAATGAAAACAAGTCAAAACAACAAAAAGTTCTGGTTTTGTCAGACCTCAAATAATGCAATGAAAATAAGTTCATATTCATAATTTATTCACATTGTCATTTTTCATGACAGTCTGACTTCAAACGTGCTGTTTTATAAAGTATGTCCTAGTATAATTTCTTTGTTATTATTTTATTTAACCTTTATTTAACTAGGCAAGTCAGATAAGAACAAATTCTTATTTACAATGACGGCCTAGGAACATGGCCAACATACCACGGCTGAGGGCTGTTCTTAATAAGATCCGAAAAGGTGTGGTACACGGCCAATATACCACGACTGATGGCTGTTCTTAATAAGATCCGAGAAGGTGTGGTACATGGCCAATATACCATGGCTGAGGGCTGTTCTTAAGATCCGAGGAGGTGTGGTACACAGCCAAAATACCACGGCTGAGGGCTGTTCTTAAGATCCGAGAAGGTATGGTACACGGCCAATATACCACGGCTGAGGGCTGTTCTTAAGATGCTGATAATCTCATAAAGAGCTACCTGCTATTGGAAACTCTCCTACCTCAGATGGGGTGTTGAGGTTAGAGCTCGACTTTAGAGCTGGAACTTAGAGCTGGGTTTAGAGCTAGTTTAGAGCTGTGGTTTAGAGCTAGAGTATAGAGCTGGGGTTTAGAGCTGGGGTTTAGAGCTGGGGTTTAGAGCTGGGGTTTAGAGCTGGGGTTTAGAGCTGGGGTTTAGAGCTGGAGTTTAAAGCTGGGGTTTAGAGCTGGGGTTTAGAGCTGGGGTTTAGAGCTAGAGTATAGAGCTGGGGTTTAGAGCTGGGGTTTAGAGCTGGGGTTTAGAGCTGGGGTTTAGAGCTGGGGTTTAGAGCTGGAGTTTAAAGCTGGGGTTTAGAGCTGGGGTTTAGAGCTGGGGTTTAGAGCTAGAGTATAGAGCTGGGGTTTAGAGCTGGGTTTAGAGCTGGAGTTTAGAGCTGGAGTTTAAAGCTGGAGTTTAGAGCTAGTTTAGAGCTGGGGTTTAGAGCTGGGGTTTAGAGCTAGAGTATAGAGCTGGGGTTTAGAGCTAGTTTAGAGCTGGGGTTTAGAGCTAGAGTATAGAGCTGGGGGTTAGAGCTGGGGTTTAGAGCTAGAGTGTAGAGCTGGGGTTTAGAGCTAGAGTATAGAGCTGGGGTTTAGAGCTAGTTTAGAGCTAGAGTTTAGAGCTGGGCTTTAGAGCTAGAGTATAGAGCTAGATTTTAGAGCTGGGGTTTAGAGCTGGGGTTTAGAGCTGGAGTTTAGAGCTAGAGTATAGAGCTGGGGTTTAGAGCTGGAGTTTAGAGCTAGAGTATAGAGCTGGGGTTTAGAGCTAGAGTTTAGAGCTGGGAGTATAGAGCTAGAGTTTAGGGCTGGGGTTTAGAGTTAGATTTTAGAGGTGGAGTTTAGAGCT
The DNA here is from genome assembly GCF_013265735.2 of Oncorhynchus mykiss. NCBI lineage: Eukaryota > Metazoa > Chordata > Actinopteri > Salmoniformes > Salmonidae > Oncorhynchus > Oncorhynchus mykiss. The sequence continues at coordinate 100,981,498 of NC_048570.1, read as the reverse complement.
GGAGTTTAGAGCTAGAGTATAGAGCTGGGGTTTAGAGCTGAGGTTTAGAGCTAGTTTAGAGCTGCGGTTTAGATCTAGAGTTTAGAGCTGGGGTTTAGAGCTGGGGTTTAAAGCTAGTTTAGAGCTGGGGTTTAGATCTAGAGTTTAGAGCTGGTGTTTAGAGCTGGGGTTTAGAGCTAGAGTATAGAGCTGGCGTTTAGAGCTAGAGTATAGAGCTTGGGGTTTAGAGCTAGGGTTTAGAGCTAGAGTTTAGAGCTGGGGTTTGGAGCTAGAGTTTAGAGCTAGAGTTTAGAGCTGGGTTTAGAGCTAGTTTGGAGCTAGAGTTTAGAGCTGGGGTTTAGAGCTATTTTAGAGCTGGGGTTTAGAGCTGGGGTTTAGAGCTAGAGTATAGAGCTGGGGTTTAGAGCTAGTTTAGAGCTGGGGTTTAGAGCTAGAGTTTAGAGCTGGGGTTTAGAGCTAGAGTTTAGAGCTGGGGTTTAGAGCTAGAGTATAGAGCTGGGGTTTAGAGCTAGTTTAGAGCTGGGGTTTAGAGCTAGAGTTTAGAGCTGGGGTTTAGAGCTAGAGTATAGAGCTGGGTTTTAGAGCTAGAGTTTAGAGCTGGGGTTTAGAGCTAGAGTATAGAGCTGGGGTTTAGAGCTAGTTTAGAGCTGGGGTTTAGAGCTAGAGTTTAGAGCTGGGGTTTAGAGCTAGAGTTTAGAGCTGGGGTTTAGAGCTAGAGTATAGAGCTGGGGTTTAGAGCTAGTTTAGAGCTGGGGTTTAGAGCTAGAGTTTAGAGCTGGGGTTTAGAGCTAGAGTATAGAGCTGGGTTTTAGAGCTAGAGTTTAGAGCTGGGGTTTAGAGCTGGGGTTTAGAGCTAGAGTATAGAGCTGGGGTTTACAGCTGGGGTTTACAGCTAATTTAGAGCTGGGGTTTACAGCTAGTTTAGAGCTGGGGTTTAGAGCTAGTTTAGAGCTGGGGTTTACAGCTGGGGTTTAGAGCTAGTTTAGAGCTGGGGTTTAGAGCTAATTTAGAGCTGGGGTTTACAGCTGGGGTTTAGAGCTGGGGTTTAGAGCTAGTTTAGAGCTGGGGTTTACAGCTGGGGTTTACAGCTAATTTAGAGCTGGGGTTTACAGCTAATTTAGAGCTGGGGTTTACAGCTGGGGTTTACAGCTAATTTAGAGCTGGGATTTACAGCTAGTTTAGAGCTGGGGTTTAGAGCTAGTTTAGAGCTGGGGTTTAGAGCTAGAGTATAGAGCCGGGGTTTACAGCTGGGGTTTACAGCTAATTTAGAGCTGGGATTTACAGCTAGTTTAGAGCTGGGGTTTAGAGCTAGTTTAGAGCTGGGGTTTACAGCTGGGGTTTAGAGCTAGTATAGAGCTGGGGTTTAGAGCTAATTTAGAGCTGGGGTTTACAGCTGGGGTTTAGAGCTGGGGTTTAGAGCTAGTTTAGAGCTGGGGTTTACAGCTGGGGTTTACAGCTAATTTAGAGCTGGGGTTTACAGCTAATTTAGAGCTGGGGTTTACTGTTATGGTGCGTGAATGAGGACCCAAAAGCGAATTAACAAACAGAGTACTTTAATGACGAACATACGTGGGCTCAGATGGACAGGTAGATTCCGACAGGACAGGACAAGGTTGCAGCACACACGATGATAGTCTGGTTCAGGCATGAGACACATAAACAAACAAACAAGAATCCGACAAGGACAGGAGCAGAAACAGAGAGAGATATAGGGACCTAATCAGAGGGAAAAAGGGAACAGGTGGGGAACGGGGTGAATGGGTAGTTAGAGGAGACAAGGGACAGCTGGGGGAAAGCGGGGGAGAAAAGGTAACCTAACACGACCAGCAGAGGGAGACAGGGTGAAGGGAAAGGACAGAGACAAGACAACATGACAGTACCCCCCCACTCACCGAGCGCCTCCTGGCGCACTCGAGGAGGAAGCCTGGCGGCAACGGAGGAAATCATCGATCAGCGCACGGTCCAGCACGTCCCGAGAGGGAACCCAACTCCTCTCCTCAGGACCGTACCCCTCCCAATCTACTAGGTACTGATGACCACGGCCCCGAGGACGCATGTCCAAAATCCTACGGACCCTGTAGATGGGTGCGCCCTCGACAAGGATGGGGGGGGGGGGGGGGGGAAGACGAGCGGGGGCGCGAAGAACGGGCTTGACACAGGAGACATGGAAGACCGGGTGGACGCGACGAAGATATCGCGGCAGAAGAAGTCGCACTGCGACAGGGTTAATGATTTGAGAGATACGGAATGGACCAATGAACCGCGGGATCAACTTGCGAGAAGCCGTCTTAAGGGGAAGGTTCTGAGTGGAGAGCCAAACTCTCTGACCGCGACAATATCTAGGGCTCTTCGTTCTACGCTTATTAGCAGCTCTCACAGTCTGCGCCCTATAACGGCAAAGTGCAGACCTGACCCTCTTCCAGGTGCGCTCGCAACGTTGGACAAAAGCCTGAGCGGAGGGGACGCTGGACTCGGCGAACTGAGATGAGAACAACGGAGGCTGGTACCCGAGGCTACTCTGAAAAGGAGATAGCCCGGTCGCAGACGAAGGAAGCGAGTTGTGGGCGTATTCTGCCCAGGGGAGCTGTTCTGACCAAGACGCAGGGTTGCGAAAAGAAAGACTGCGTAAGATGCGACCAATAGTCTGATTGGCCCGTTCTGCTTGACCGTTAGACTGGGGGTGAAAGCCGGAAGAGAGACTGACGGAAGCCCCAATCAAACGGCAAAACTCCCTCCAAAATTGAGACGTGAATTGCGGACCTCTGTCCGAAACGACGTCTGACGGAAGGCCATGAATTCTGAAAACATTCTCGATGATGATTTGTGCCGTCTCTTTAGCAGAAGGAAGCTTAGCAAGGGGAATGAAATGAGCCGCCTTAGAGAACCTATCGACAACCGTAAGAATAACAGTCTTCCCCGCTGACGAAGGCAGTCCGGTGACAAAATCTAAGGCGATGTGAGACCACGGTCGAGAGGGAATAGGAAGCGGCCTGAGACGGCCGGCAGGAGGAGAGTTACCGGACTTAGTCTGCGCGCAGACCGAACAAGCAGCCACGAAACGACGCGTGTCATGCTCCCGGGTGGGCCACCAGAAACGCTGGCGAATGGAAGCAAGCGTACCCCGAACGCCAGGGTGACCGGCTAACTTGGCAGAGTGAGCCCACTGAAGAACGGCCAGACGAGTAGGAACGGGAACGAAAAGAAGGTTCCTAGGACAAGCGCGCGGCGACGGAGTTTGAGTGAGTGCTTGCTTTACCTGCCTCTCAATTCCCCAGACAGTCAACCCGACAACACGCCCCTCAGGGAGAATCCCCTCGGGGTCAGTGGAGGCTACTGAAGAACTGAAGAGACGAGACAAAGCATCAGGCTTGGTGTTCTTAGAGCCCGGACGATAAGAAATCACGAACTCGAAACGAGCGAAAAACAGCGCCCAACGCGCCTGACGCGCATTAAGTCGTTTGGCAGAACGGATGTACTCAAGGTTCCTATGGTCAGTCCAAACGACAAAAGGAACGGTCGCCCCCTCCAACCACTGTCGCCATTCGCCTAGGGCTAACCGGATGGCGAGCAGTTCGCGGTTACCCACATCATAGTTACGTTCCGACGGCGACAGGCGATGAGAAAAATACGCGCATGGGTGGACCTTGTCGTCAGAGAGGGAGCGCTGAGAAAGGATGGCTCCCACTCCCACCTCTGACGCGTCAACCTCGACAACGAACTGTCTAGAGACGTCAGGTGTAACAAGGATAGGAGCGGATGTAAAACGATTCTTGAGGAGATCAAAAGCTCCCTGGGCGGAAACGGACCACTTAAAGCACGTCTTGACAGAAGTAAGGGCTGTGAGAGGAGCTGCCACCTGACCGAAATTACGGATGAAACGACGATAGAAGTTCGCGAAGCCGAGAAAGCGCTGCAGCTCGACACGTGACTTAGGGACGGGCCAATCAGTGACAGCTTGGACCTTAGCGGGATCCATCTTAATGCCTTCAGCGGAAATAACAGAACCGAGAAATGTGACGGAGGAGGCATGAAAAGTGCACTTCTCAGCCTTCACGAAAAGACAATTCTCTAAAAGGCGCTGGAGGACACGTCGAACGTGCTGAACATGAATCTGGAGTGACGGTGAAAAAATCAGGATATCGTCAAGGTAAACGAAAACAAAGATGTTCAGCATGTCTCTCAGGACATCATTGACTAATGCCTGAAAGACAGCTGGAGCGTTAGCGAGGCCGAAAGGAAGAACCCGGTATTCAAAGTGCCCTAACGGAGTGTTAAACGCCGTCTTCCACTCGTCCCCCTCCCTGATGCGCACGAGATGGTAAGCGTTACGAAGGTCCAACTTAGTGAAAAACCTGGCTCCCTGCAGGATCTCGAAGGCTGAAGACATAAGAGGAAGCGGATAACGATTCTTCACTGTTATGTCATTCAGCCCTCGATAATCTATGCAGGGGCGCAGAGACCCGTCCTTCTTCTTGACAAAAAAAAAACCCCGCTCCGGCGGGAGAGGAGGAGGGGACTATGGTACCGGCGTCAAGAGCTACAGACAAATAATCTTCGAGAGCCTTACGTTCGGGAGCCGACAGAGAGTATAGTCTACCCCGGGGGGGGGTGGTTCCCGGAAGGAGATCAATACTACAATCATACGACCGGTGTGGAGGAAGAGAGGTGGCCCTGGACCGACTGAACACCGTGCGCAGATCGTGATATTCCTCCGGCACCCCTGTCAAATCACCAGGCTCCTCCTGTGAAGAAGAGACAGAGGAAACAGGAGGGATAGCAGACATTAAACATTTCACATGACAAGAGACGTTCCAGGAGAGGATAGAATTACTAGACCAATTAATGGAAGGATTATGACAAACTAGCCAGGGATGGCCCAAAACAACAGGTGTAAAAGGTGAACGAAAAATTAAAAAAGAAATGGTTTCACTATGATTACCAGAAACAGTGAGGGTTAAAGGTAGCGTCTCACGCTGAATCCTGGGGAGAGGACTACCATCCAGGGCGAACAAGGCCGTGGGCTCCTTTAACTGTCTGAGAGGAATGTCATGTTCCCGAGCCCAGGTCTCGTCCATAAAACAGCCCTCCGCCCCAGAGTCTATTAAGGCACTGCAGGAAGCTGACGAACCGGTCCAGCGTAGATGGACCGACAAGGTAGTGCAGGATCTTGAAGGAGAGACAGGAGTAGTAGCGCTCACCAGTAGCCCTCCGCTTACTGACGAGCTCTGGCCTTTTACTGGACATGAAGTGGCAAAATGACCAGCGGAACCGCAATAGAGACAGAGGCGGTTGGTGATTCTCCGTTCCCTCTCCTTAGTCGAGATGCGGATACCTCCCAGCTGCATGGGCTCAGCACCCGAGCCGGCAGAGGAAGATGGTAGTGATGCGGAGAGGGAGGCGACGGAGAGCGCGAGCTCCTTTCCACGAGCTCGGTGACGAAGATCAACCCGTCGCTCAATGCGAATAGCGAGTTCAATCAAGGAATCCACGCTGGAAGGAACCTCCCGGGAGAGAATCTCATCCTTTACCTCTGCGCGGAAACCCTCCAGAAGACGAGCGAGCAAGGCCGGCTCGTTCCAGCCACTGGAGACAGCAAGAGTGCGAAACTCAATAGAGTAGTCTGTTATGGATCGATTGCCTTGACATAGGGAAGACAGGGCCCTGGAAGCCTCCTCCCCAAAAACAGATCGATCAAAAACCCGTATCATCTCCTCCTTAAAGTCTTGATACTGGTTAATACACTCAGCCCTTGCCTCCCAGATTGCCGTGCCCCACTCACGAGCCCGTCCAATAAGGAGAGATATGACGTAGGCGACACGAGCAGTGCTCCTGGAGTAAGTGTTGGGCTGGAGAGAAAACACAATATCACACTGGGTGAGGAACGAGCGGCATTCAGTGGGCTCCCCAGAGTAACACGGCGGGTTATTGATTCTGGGCTCCGGAGATTCGAAAGCCCTGGAAGTGGCCGGTGGATCGAGGCGGAGATGGTGAACCTGTTCTGTGAGGTTGGAGACTTGGGTGGCCAGGGTCTCAACGGCATGTCGAGCAGCAGACAATTCCTGCTTGTGTCTGCCTAGCATCGCTCCCTGGATCTCGACGGCTGAGTGGAGAGGATCCGAAGTCGCTGGGTCCATTCTTGGTCGGATTCTTCTGTTATGGTGCGTGAATGAGGACCCAAAAGCGAATTAACAAACAGAGTACTTTAATGACGAACATACGTGGGCTCAGATGGACAGGTAGATTCCGACAGGACAGGACAAGGTTGCAGCACACACGATGATAGTCTGGTTCAGGCATGAGACACATAAACAAACAAACAAGAATCCGACAAGGACAGGAGCAGAAACAGAGAGAGATATAGGGACCTAATCAGAGGGAAAAAGGGAACAGGTGGGGAACGGGGTGAATGGGTAGTTAGAGGAGACAAGGGACAGCTGGGGGAAAGCGGGGGAGAAAAGGTAACCTAACACGACCAGCAGAGGGAGACAGGGTGAAGGGAAAGGACAGAGACAAGACAACATGACATTTACAGCTAATTTAGAGCTGGGATTTACAGCTAGTTTAGAGCTGGGGTTTAGAGCTAGTTTAGAGCTGGGGTTTAGAGCTAGTTTAGAGCTGTCAGGGCTCAAAGAAACGCAATGAAACAAATCAAATCACAATTTATTTAAAGTGCATTTTAACAACAAAAAAAGTGCATTTAAGCCTCAATACACTTTAGAGAAAAATAAAGTAGAATGTGATTGACAGGCGGTGAAGCCTCTCTTCTATTTCCAGACTCAGCCGGAGACCCGAACGGCACCCTATTCCCTTTATAGTGCACTACTCTGGTCAAAAGTAGTGCACTATTTAGGGAATAGGGTGCCATTCAGGACATACACCCAGACTCAATCATACAGTCAGTCGTCCCTGGGTCCAGACAGGTAGAAACATTAAAGTGGTTGAAGCAGAGAAGTCCTGTCTGCAGCCTCTCTCAAAGGTCAGACAGTGTTCTCTCCTGTCTCCTCAAAGGTCAGACAGTGTTCTCTCCTCTCTCAAAGGTCAGACAGTGTTCTCTCCTCTTTCAAAGTTCAGACAGTGTTCTCTCCTGTCTCAAAGGTCAGACAGTGTTCTCTCCTCTCTCAAAGGTCAGACAATGTTCTCTCCTGTCTCAAAGGTCAGACAGTGTTCTCTCCTGTCTCAAAGGTCAGACAGTGTTCTCTCCTGTCTCAAAGGTCAGACAGTGTTCTCTCCTGTCTCCTCAGTTCACCCTGTCTCCTCAGTTCACCCTGGAGCACGGAGTTCTCTCCTGTCTCCTCAGTTCACCCTAGAGCACGGAGTTCTCTCCTGTCTCCTCAGTTCACCCTGGAGCACGGAGTTCTCTCCTGTCTCCTCAGTTCACCCTAGAGCACGGAGTTCTCTCCTGTCTCCTCAGTTCACCCTGGAGCACGGAGTTCTCTCCTGTCTCCTCAGTTCACCCTGGAGCACGGAGTTCTCTCCTGTCTCCTCAGTTCACCCTGGAGCACGGAGTTCTCTCCTGTCTCCTCAGTTCACCCTGGAGCACAGAGTTCTCTCCTGTCTCCTCAGTTCACCCTGGAGCACAGAGTTCTCTCCTGTCTCCTCAGTTCACCCTGGAGCACGGTGTTCATACAGAGGTACACAAGGTGACTAGCCTAGACTACCTGAATTAATTCACTTTATCATATGTCAATATTATTTCATGGATGGACTTCAGAGAGAGATTTTTGTTAATTTGTGTGCAAATTGATAGTGTTAGTTTCAATAGCACAGTATTTGATATATTCACAAGGATAATTTATTTGCAAATACAGTGGGGCAAAAAAGTATTTAGTCAGCCACCAATTGTGCAAGTTCTCCCACTTAAAAAGATGAGAGAGGCCTGTAATTTTCATCGTAGGTACACTTCAACTATGACAGACAAAATGAGAAAAAAAAATATCCAGAAAATCACATTGTAGGATTTTTAATGAATTTATTTGCAAATTATGGTGGAAAATAAGTATTTGGGTCAATAACAAAAGTTTATCTCAATACTTTGTTATATACCCTTTGTTGGCAATGACAGAGGTCAAACGTTTTCTGTAAGTCTTCACAAGGTTTTCACACACTGTTGCTGGCATTTTGGCCCATTCCTCCATGCAGATATCCTCTAGAGCAGTGATGTTTTGGGGCTGTTGCTGGGCAACACGGACTTTCAACTCCCTCCAAAGATTTTCTATGGGGTTGAGATCTGGAGACTGGCTAGGCCACTCCAGGACCTTGAAATGCTTCTTACGAAGCCACTCCTTCGTTGCCCGGGCGGTGTGTTTGGGATCATTGTCATGCTGAAAGACCCAGCCACGTTTCATCTTCAATGCCCTTGCTGATGGAAGGAGGTTTTCACTCAAAATCTCACGATACATGGCCCCATTCATTCTTTCCTTTACACGGATCAGTCGTCCTGGTCCCTTTGCAGAAAACAGCCCAAAAGCATGATGTTTCCACCCCCATGCTTCACAGTAGGTATGGTGTTCTTGGATGCAACTCAGCATTCTTTGTCCTCCAAACATGACGAGTTGAGTTTTTACCAAAAAGTTATATTTTGGTTTCATCTGACCATATGTCATTCTCCCAATCTTCTTCTGGATCATCCAAATGCTCTCTAGCAAACTTCAGACGGGCCTGGACATGTACTGGCTTAAGCAGGGGGACACGTCTGGCACTGCAGGATTTGAGTCCCTGGCGGCGCAGTGTGTTACTGATGGTAGGCTTTGTTACTTTGGTCCCAGCTCTCTGCAGGTCATTCACTAGGTCCCCCCCCGTGTGGTTCTGGGATTTTTGCTCACCGTTCTTGTGATCATTTTGACCCCACGGGGTGAGATGTTGCGTGGAGCCCCAGATCGAGGGAGATTATCAGTGGTCTTGTATGTCTTCCATTTCCTAATAATTGCTTCCACAGTTGATTTCTTCACACCAAGCTGCTTACCTATTGCAGATTCAGTCTTCCCAGCCTGGTGCAGGTCTACAATTTTGTTTCTGGTGTCCTTTGACAGCTCTTTGGTCTTGGCCATAGTGGAGTTTGGAGTGTGACTGTTTGAGGTAGTGGACAGGTGTATTTTATACTGATAACAAGTTCAAACAGGTGCCATTAATACAGGTAACGAGTGGAGGACAGAGGAGCCTCTTAAAGAAGAAGTTACAGGTCTGTGAGAGCCAGAAATCTTGCTTGTTTGTAGGTGACCAAATACTTATTTTCCACCATAATTTGCAAATAAATTCATAAAAAATCCTACAATGTGATTTTCTGGATTTTTTTTCTCATTTTGTCTGTCCATAGTTTAAGTGTACCTATGATGAAATTGATGATTACAGGCCTCTCTCGTCTTTTTAAGTGGGAGAACTTGCACAATTGGTGGCAGACTAAATACTTTTTTGCCCCACTGTAACTTCAGAAGAATAGAGACACTGAATATGGTGACAAAATACCCTTCATTATTAAATCAAGCACAGCCTTCAGATACATTTGTCTCTTCATTAGATGTTCATCTGGCCTTGATCAAAATGATAGAGCAAGATGATGGTTACACAGTGTCCAAAACATTAGGAACACCTTCCTACCATTGTGTTGCCCCCCCCCCCCCCCCCCCACCTGACACAAATAACTACACGTCATTAGAGACCCCTACACGTCAACCCTCTACACATTGCTAGACGCCACACGTCGTTTGTACTTTTCTACTATTGAGTTGCCCCCCCCCACCTTTCTACTATTGAGTTGCCCCTCCCCCCCACCTTCCTACTATTGAGTTGCCCCCCCCCCACCTTCCTACTATTGAGTTGCCCCCCCACCTTCCTACTATTGAGTTGCACCCCCCCCCCACCTTTAGTATTCAGAACAGCTTCAACTAACTGGGACATGGACTACAGGGTGTTGAACAGGGATGCTCGCCCATGTTGACTCCAATGCACAGTTGTGTCAAGTTGGCTGCTTGTCCTTTGGCTGGTGGAACATTCTTGATACACACGGGAAACTGTTGAGTGTGGAAAACCCAGCAGCGTTGCAGTTCTTGACACATTCAAACCGGTGTGCCTGCCACCTACTACCATACCCCGTTCAAAGGCACTTAAATATTTTGTTGTGAACATTCACCCTCTGAAGGACCCACATACACAATGCATGTTTTAATTGTGTCAAGGCTTAGAAATCGTTCTTTAACTGGTCTCCTTCACTTCATCTAAATTGATTGAAGTGGATTTAACAGGTAACATCAATAAGGGATCATAGCTTTCACCTGGCCAGTCTACTATATCATGAACAGAGCAGGTGTTCCTAATATTCTGTCCACTCGGTGTATTATCTAGGTACATTCTAGAGATGGGAGGTGGTAGATTACAGACCGAGAGCACTATCCATTATAATAGATTGGCGCAGGCACAGATGTGCCAGGGCTTGTGCTAATGTCACAAAGAAATGTTGCTGTATCCTAAACCATATATTTCCATATAATAAATAGACATTCCTGCATCTTGTGTTCTTATTTTTGTCGTCAGAATAATTTTGTTAGGGAATATTACGGATCTAGATACCGTTAGCGTATATCTATGGGCCAGCCAACGTTAAGCGCACACGCAGACGTTCCGCTATACTCTGCTACAATTTCCCCGAAGATGGCGGCGAGCGGACGTGTTCACCTACTCTTACTGTTGATGTCAGTGCCATTCTGTCTGTGTACCGTTCAAGGATTGAAAGCACCTAGCGGCAATGGAAACGGACTCGGTAATCCGCCACCAAACCCTCCGGTTCCCGTTAATATTATTGGAGCGCCCGGTCCAGTCAATAACGTCCCAGTCGCTCCTGCTGTTGCGGCCATGACGCAGCCTCGGAGGGCTACCGGGTGGAAGCTGGCGGAAGAGCAGTCCTGCCGGGACGACTTGACCCGGCTTTGTCCCAAACACACATGGAGCAACAATTTAGCTGTCCTGGAGTGTTTACAGGACAGAAAGGAGGTAAAACGGGATTTGGGTGGTGGCGACGTGTTTTGTTCGCGAGTGTGCCTGCCTGCAGTCGTGTGTGTGTGTGGGTGGGTGTGTGTGTGTGTGTGTTGCCTTTCTGATGTCAATGCGACAACAGTCAGGTAAGGCACATCTCGAGAGCATGTCTTCATTCCACATCATCGGCGATGTTCTTCTTGTTCTCCTAGTAAACATGGCTCCAGATTCTCCAGTGACAGCAAAGCTAATTAGTCTACATTAAACACAAATGCACGGTTTTTCTCAATGCAAAGCGAAGAGCTCCGTTTTTATCAGCGGCAAATAATTGAACAATGTCTATGCATCACCGCGATAGAAGCCTGATATATCCTCTGGCGTCCACTGTATCTCATCAAAGACCGTTCCAGAAGGAAACAGTCAACGGAGTGGAGCTTTATTTATAGTACTTAATCAATGAATGTCATTTCATTACTAAAACTAGTCTCCAATGACGACAAAAAACACATACATTGCAGTAAACTGGCTAATGCGGTAATGAATGACGTACGACCGTTTTTTAGAAGTCTCATTAGGAAGCATTACGGGAGATTCCACTGTTCTGGAATGACGCTCAGTCTCAGATAAAAAAAAAAACAATATCCATGGATTTCAAAGTTTAACACCGTAACTATATGCACAAGGACTGTGATTTACACAAAACATATTTAACCTGCTTGAAGAACAGTGAAGATGCAGTTTGGGAACAGAATAACGGTTTGCTGTTGTTGCCATTATTCTGTTAATTAACACAATCTGCGTCTACACTGTTATTCATGTAAATGTGTTTTTGTCAAATGTTCTGTGTAAAATGCTGAAAGAGAAGAGGCTTCCTGATCTGGCCTTGTATTTTGGCCTGGTCATTAATCCATGCAGGGCGGTGACTGAAGACTAATTAGATCTGCGTTGTTTCTCGGGTGTGTCCGTGTCGTTCAATAACAACAAACACGACCAGTAGTGGAGTACAGAGAGGTAAACTATGGAGAGAACAACGTGTTGAAGTTGAGGACTTCTCCCAGTCTAAACGGTCAGGTAGTTCAGTTGTCTGTGTAGTTTGAAGTCTGCGCTGACCTTGTGTTGAGCCCAGCAGACCGCTGACATGGCCGCTCTCCTGTCACCCAGCTATCTAGCTGATATTTCTCTTTTCCAAATCACCTACGGGAACATAGTAAGAGCCAGTGTCTGGAATGTGTTTCATAACACACTCGTTTCACCAATGCCTTAGGACAGGAGCTTGTAACTTAGTTGTAAACACATGTTACCGTGGAAACCATCACTACCGATGCCCGCGGTCTTCCGTCAGCTCAGCTGTAAAACATAATATTCTATAGCTGGTTAGTTGAAACGTGTCTCCCCGTATGTCCTGCTGTTAGGGCCGTTCCCTGGGAGACAGATCCCTGAACTGATATCCCGACAGGTGTAGGTTCCATGTGGACGTTGCACAAACATCGCCCAGCTTCAGTGTAGATATACCAACTAATAATCAATGGAGGGGTTACAAAGACAACACTGTTGTGCTGTAAATATCATCCTGTTGTGCTGTAAATATCATCCTGTTGTGCTGTAAGTATCACACTGTTGTGCTGTAAATATCATCCTGTTGTGCTGTAAATATCACACTGTTGTGCTGTAAATATCATCCTGCTGTGCTGTAAATATCATCCTGTTGTGCTGTAAATATCACCCTGTTGTGCTGTAAATATCACCCTGTTGTGCTGTAAATATCATCCTGTTGTGCTGTAAATATCATCCTGCTGTGCTGTAAATATCATCCTGTTGTGCTGTAAATATCATCCTGTTGTGCTGTAAATATTGTGCTGTAAATATCACCCTGTTGTGCTGTAAATATCACCCTGTTGTGCTGTAAATATCATCCTGTTGTGCTGTAAATATCACCCTGTTGTGCTGTAAATATCATCCTGTTGTGCTGTAAATATCATCCTGCTGTGCTGTAAATATCATCCTGTTGTGCTGTAAATATCATCCTGTTGTGCTGTAAATATCACCCTGTTGTGCTGTAAATATCACACTGTTGTGCTGTAAATATCATCCTGTTGTGCTGTAAATATCATCCTGTTGTGCTGTAAATATCACCCTGTTGTGCTGTAAATATCACACTGTTGTGCTGTAAATATCACCCTGTTGTGCTGTAAATATCACACTGTTGTGCTGTAAATATCACCCTGTTGTGCTGTAAATATCACCCTGTTGTGCTGTAAATATCATCCTGTTGTGCTGTAAATATCATCCTGTTGTGCTGTAAATATTGTGCTGTAAATATCATCCTGTTGTGCTGTAAATATCATCCTGTTGTGCTGTAAATATCATCCTGTTGTGCTGTAAATATCACCCTGTTGTGCTGTAAATATCATCCTGTTGTGCTGTAAATATCACCCTGTTGTGCTGTAAATATCACCATGTTGTGCTGTAAATATCACCCTGTTGTGCTGTAAATATCATCCTGTTGTGCTTATGAAGACAGTCTGTCTAACACACAGAACCTCACCCAGAGAACTACACATGTCAGTGTGTTAGACAGACAGAACCTCACCCAGAGAGCTGTCCATGTCAGTGTGTTTAGACAGACAGAACCTCACCCAGAGAGCTGTACATGTCAGTGTGTTAGACAGCTCTCTGGGTGAGGTTCTGTCCATGTCAGTGTGTTAGACAGACAGAACCTCACCCTGAGAGCTGTCCATGTCAGTGTGTTAGACAGATTGACATGTGCAGCTCTTTGGGTGAGGTTCTGTCTGTCTAACACACTGACATGTACAGCTCTCTGGGTGAGGTTCTGTCTAACACACTGACATGTACAGCTCTCTGGGTGAGGTTCTATCTGTCTAACACACTGACATGTACAGCTCTCTGGGTGAGGTTCTATCTGTCTAACACACTGACATGTGCAGTTCTCTGGGTGAGGTTCTGTCTGTCTAAACACACTGACATGTACAGCTCTCTGGATGAGGTTCTGTCTGTCTGTCTAAACACACTGACATGTGCAGCTCTCTGGGTGAGGTTCTGTCTGTCTAACACACTGACATGTACAGCTCTCTGGGTGAGGTTCTGTCTAACACACTGACATGTACAGCTCTCTGGGTGAGGTTCTGTCTGTCTAACCACACTGACATGTACAGCTCTCTGGGTGAGGTTCTGTCTGTCTAAACACACTGACATGTACATCTCTCTGGGTGAGGTTCTGTCTGTCTAAACACACTGACATGTACAGCTCTCTGGGTGAGGTTCTGTCTAACGCACTGACATGTACAGCTCTCTGGGTGAGGTTCTGTCTGTCTAACACACTGACATGTACAGCTCTCTGGGTGAGGTTCTGTCTAACCACACTGACATGTACAGCTCTCTGGGTGAGGTTCTGTCTGTCTAAACACACTGACATGTACAGCTCTCTGGGTGAGGTTCTGTCTGTCTAACGCACTGACATGTACAGCTCTCTGGGTGAGGTTCTGTCTGTCTAACACACTGACATGTACAGCTCTCTGGGTGAGGTTCTGTCTAACCACACTGACATGTACAGCTCTCTGGGTGAGGTTCTGTCTGTCTAACACACTGACATGTGCAGCTCTGGGTTAGGTTCTGTCTGTCTAACACACTGACATGTGCAGCTCTCTGGGTGAGGTTCTGTCTAACACACTGACATGTACAGCTCTATGGGTGAGGTTCTGTCTAACCACACTGACATGTACAGCTCTCTGGGTGAGGTTCTGTCTAACCACACTGACATGTACAGCTCTCTGGGTGAAGTTCTGTCTAACACACTGACATGTACAGCTCTCTGGGTGAGGTTCTGTCTGTCTAAACACACTGACATGTACAGCTCTCTGGGTGAGGTTCTGTCTGTCTAACACACTGACATGTACAGCTCTCTGGGTGAGGTTCTGTCTAACACACTGACATGTACAGCTCTCTGGGTGAGGTTCTGTCTAACACACTGACATGTACAGCTCTCTGGGTGAGGTTCTGTCTGTCTAACACACTGACATGTACAGCTCTCTGGGTGAGGTTCTGTCTAACCACACTGACATATACAGCTCTCTGGGTGAGGTTCTGTCTAATACACTGACATGTACAGCTCTCTGGGTGAGGTTATGTCTAACACACTGACATGTACAGCTCTCTGGGTGAGGTTCTGTCTGTCTAACCACACTGACATGTACAGCTCTCTGGGTGAGGTTCTGTCTGTCTAAACACACTGACATGTACAGCTCTCTGGGTGAGGTTCTGTCTGTCTAAACACACTGACATGTACAGCTCTCTGGGTGAGGTTCTGTCTAACACACTGACATGTACAGCTCTATGGGTGAGGTTCTGTCTAACCACACTGACATGTACAGCTCTCTGGGTGAAGTTCTGTCTAATCACACTGACATGTACAGCTCTCTGGGTGAGGTTCTGTCTAACACACTGACATGTACAGCTCTCTGGGTGAGGTTCTGTCTAACCACACTGACATGTACAGCTCTCTGGGTGAAGTTCTGTCTGTCTAAACACACTGACATGTACAGCTCTCTGGGTGAGGTTCTGTCTGTCTAACACACTGACATGTACAGCTCTCTGGGTGAGGTTCTGTCTGTCTAACACACTGACATGTACAGCTCTCTGGGTGAGGTTCTGTCTAACCACACTGACATGTACAGCTCTCTAGGTGAGGTTCTGTCTGTCTAAACACACTGACATGTACAGCTCTCTGGGTGAGGTTCTGTCTGTCTAACACACTGACATGTACAGCTCTCTGGGTGAGGTTCTGTCTAACCACACTGACATGTACAGCTCTCTGGGTGAGGTTCTGTCTGTCTAACACACTGACATGTACAGCTCTCTGGGTGAGGTTCTGTCTAACCACACTGACATGTACAGCTCTCTGGGTAAGGTTCTGTCTGTCTAACACACTGACATGTACAGCTCTCTGGGTGAGGTTCTGTCTGTCTAACACACTGACATGTACAGCTCTCTGGGTGAGGTTCTGTCTAACCACACTGACATGTACAGCTCTCTGGGTGAGGTTCTGTCTAACACACGGACATGTACAGCTCTCTGGGTGAGGTTCTGTCTAACACACGGACATGTACAGCTCTCTGGGTGAGGTTCTGTCTGTCTAACACACTGACATGTACAGCTCTCTGGGTGAGGTTCTGTCTAACACACGGACATGTACAGCTCTCTGGGTGAGGTTCTGTCTAACCACACTGACATGTACAGCTCTCTAGGTGAGGTTCTGTCTGTCTAAACACACTGACATGTACAGCTCTCTGGGTGAGGTTCTGTCTTCATGTCTCCAGTGGGGGATAAAGTCCCTTCCATCTGTAATGTATTACAGGTTATGGACAGGTGACAGTCAGGTTATGGACAGGACACGGTCAGGTTATGGACAGGACACGGTCAGGTTATGGACAGGACACGGTCAGGTTATGGACAGGACACGGTCAGGTTATGGACAGGACACGGTCAGGTTATGGACAGGACACGGTCAGGTTATGGACAGGACACGGTCAGGTTATGGACAGGTGACGGTCAGGTTATGGACAGGTGACGGTCAGGTTATGGACAGGTGACGTTCAGGTTATGGACAGGTGACGTTCAGGTTATGGACAGGTGACGTTCAGGTTATGGACAGGTGACGTTCAGGTTATGGACAGGTGACGGTCAGGTTATGGACAGGTGACGGTCAGGTTATGGACAGGTGACGGTCAGGTTATGGACAGGTGACGTTCAGGTTATGGACAGGTGACGTTCAGGTTATGGACAGGTGACGGTCAGGTTATGGACAGGTGACGGTCAGGTTATGGACAGGTGACGGTCAGGAGGCTCAAAAAAATAAAGGGAACACTTAAACAACACAATGTAACTCCAAGTCAATCACACTTCTGTGAAATCAAACTGTCCACTTAGGAAGCAACACTGATTGACAATAAATTCCACATGCTGTTGTGCAAATGGAATAGACAGCAATTAGCAAGACACCCGCAATAAAGGAGTGGTTCTGCACGTGGGGACCACAGACCACTTCTCAGTTCCTATGCTTCCTGGCTGATGTTTTGGTCACTTTTGAATGCTGGCGGGGCTTTCACTCTAGTGGTAGCATGAGACGGAGTCTCCAACCCACACAAGTGGCTCAGGTAGTGCAGCTCATCCAGGATGGCACATCAATGCGAGCTGTGGCAAGAAGGTTAGCTGTGTCTGTCAGCGTAGTTTCCAGAGCATGGAGGCGCTACCAGGAGACAGGCCAGTACATCAGGAGACGTGGAGGAGGCCGTAGGAGGGCAACAACCCAGCAGCAGGACCGCTACCTCCGCCTTTGTGCAAGGAGGAGCAGGAGGAGCACTGCCAGAGCCCTGCAAAATGACCTCCAGCAGGCCACAAATGTGTCTGCTCAAACGGTCAGAAACAGACTCCATGAGGGTGGTATGAGGGCCCGACGTCCACAGGTGGGGGTTGTACTTACAGCCCAACACCGTGCAGGATGTTTGGCATTTGCCAGAGAACACCAAGATTGGCAAATTCGCCACCTTCGCCCTGTGCTCTTCACAGATGAAAACAGGTTCACACTGAGCACGTGACAGACATGACAGAGTCTGGAGACGCCGTGGAGAACGTTCTGCTGCCTGCTACATCCTCCAGCATGACCGGTTTGGCGGTGGGTCAGTCATGGTGTGGGGTGGCATTTGTTTGGGGGGCCGCACAGCCCTCCATGTGCTCGCCAGAGGTAGCCTGACTGCCATTAGGCACCGAGATGAGATCCTCAGATCCCTTGTAAGACCATATGCTGGTGCGGTTATCCCTGGGTTCCTCCTAATGTAAGACAATGCTAGACCTCATGTGGCTGGAGTGTGTCAGCAGTTCCTGCAAGAGGAATGCATTGATGCTATGGACTGGCCCGCCCGTTCCCCAGACCTGAATCCTATTGACCACATCTGGGAAATCATGTCTCGCTCCATCCACCAACAGACTGTCCAGGAGTTGGCGGATGCTTTAGTCCAGGTCTGGTAGGAGATCCCTCAGGAGACCATCCGCCACCTCATCAGGAGCATGCCCAGGCGTTGTAGGGAGGCCATACAGGCACGTGGAGGCCACACACACTACTGAGCCTCATTTTGACTTGTTTTAAGGACATTACATCAAAGTTGGATCAGCCTGTAGTGTGGTTTTCCACTTTAATTTTGAGTGTGACTCCAAATCCAGACCTCCATGGGTTGATAAATTTGATTTCCATTGATAATTTGTGTGTGATTTTGTTGTCAGCACATTCAACTATGTTGAAAAAATAAAAAAGTATTTAATAAGAATGTTTCATTCATTCAGATCTAGGATGTGTTATTTTAGTGTTCCCTTTATTTTTTTGGGCAGTGTGTGTATATATATATATATATACTGACTAACTAATGGTTCCTCTGTAGGACAGACGCCAGCCCTAACTAATGGTTCCTCTGGTTCCTCTGTAGGACAGACGCCAGCCCTAACTAATGGTTCCTCAGGGCTCCTGTCTATCCTACAGAGGAACCAAACTAATGGAGGTTCTCATATATTTATAACCGCCAGTTCAGTAACACTAAGAGGCCTTCAATAAAAACCTGTCTGGGTGGAGGTGTGTGTGTGTGTGTGTGTGTGTGCTCTCATCTTCTGTAAAGACTGAGTAAAAAGCGTCTTGATCATGGAGTCTAATACCTGTGTTTCTCTCTTTCCAGGAAACCGAGATTGCTGTCGACTGCAACCATGTAAGTGCTCCTCACGCTCTCTCTCCTCGCCCCCTCTCTCTCTCCTCGCCCCCTCTCTCTCTCCTCGCCCCCTCTCTCTCTCTCTCTCTCTCTCTCCTTCCTCGCCCCCCTCTCTCTCTCCTCGCCCCCCCTCTCTCTCCTCGCCCCCTCTCTCTCTCTCTCGCTCTCTCTCCTTCCTCGCCCCCCTCTCTCTCTCCTCGCCCCCTCTCTCTCTCCTCGCCCCCCCTCTCTCTCTCTCTCTCTCTCTCTCCTCGCCCCCCCTCTCTCTCTCCTCGCCCCCCCTCTCTCCTCGCCCCCTCTCTCTCTCTCTCTCTCTCTCTCTCTCCTTCCTCGCCCCCTCTCTCTCTCTCTCCTCGCCCCCTCTCTCTCCTCGCCCCCTCTCTCTCTCTCTCTCTCTCTCTCTCCTTCCTCGCCCCCCTCTCTCTCTCTCCTCGCCCCCCCCTCTCTCTCTCTCTCTCTCTCTCTCCTTCCTCGCCCCCCCTCTCTCTCTCCTCGCCCCCCCTCTCTCTCCTCGCCCCCTCTCTCTCTCTCTCTCTCTCTCTCTCCTTCCTCGCCCCCCTCTCTCTCTCCTCGCCCCCTCTCTCTCTCCTCGCCCCCTCTCTCTCTCCTCGCCCCCTCTCTCTCTCTCTCTCTCTCCTTCCTCGCCCCCCTCTCTCTCTCCTCGCCCCCTCTCTCTCTCCTCGCCCCCTCTCTCTCTCCTCGCCCCCCCTCTCTCTCTCTCTCTCTCTCTCCTTCCTCGCCCCCCTCTCTCTCTCCTCGCCCCCTCTCTCTCTCCTCGCCCCCTCTCTCTCTCTCTCTCTCTCTCTCTCTCCTTCCTCGCCCCCCCTCTCTCTCTCCTCGCCCCCTCTCTCTCTCCTCGCCCCCTCTCTCTCTCTCTCTCTCTCTCTCCTTCCTCGCCCCCCTCTCTCTCTCCTCGCCCCCTCTCTCTCTCCTCGCCCCCTCTCTCTCTCCTCGCCCCCTCTCTCTCTCTCTCTCTCCTTCCTCACCCCCCTCTCTCTCTCTGTCTCTCTCTCTCTCTCTCTCTCCTTCCTCACCCCCCTCTCTCTCTCTGTCTCTCTCTCTCTCTCTCTCTCTCCTTCCTCGCCCCCCCTCTCTCTCTCTCTCTCTCTCTCTCCTCGCCCCCCCTCTCTCTCTCCTCGCCCCCCCTCTCTCCTCGCCCCCTCTCTCTCTCTCTCTCTCTCTCTCTCCTTCCTCGCCCCCTCTCTCTCTCTCTCCTCGCCCCCTCTCTCTCCTCGCCCCCTCTCTCTCTCTCTCTCTCTCTCTCTCCTTCCTCGCCCCCCTCTCTCTCTCTCCTCGCCCCCCCCTCTCTCTCTCTCTCTCTCTCTCTCCTTCCTCGCCCCCCCTCTCTCTCTCCTCGCCCCCCCTCTCTCTCCTCGCCCCCTCTCTCTCTCTCTCTCTCTCTCTCTCCTTCCTCGCCCCCCTCTCTCTCTCCTCGCCCCCTCTCTCTCTCCTCGCCCCCTCTCTCTCTCCTCGCCCCCTCTCTCTCTCTCTCTCTCTCCTTCCTCGCCCCCCTCTCTCTCTCCTCGCCCCCTCTCTCTCTCCTCGCCCCCTCTCTCTCTCCTCGCCCCCCCTCTCTCTCTCTCTCTCTCTCCTTCCTCGCCCCCCTCTCTCTCTCCTCGCCCCCTCTCTCTCTCCTCGCCCCCTCTCTCTCTCTCTCTCTCTCTCTCTCTCCTTCCTCGCCCCCCCTCTCTCTCTCCTCGCCCCCTCTCTCTCTCCTCGCCCCTCTCTCTCTCTCTCTCTCTCTCTCCTTCCTCGCCCCCCTCTCTCTCTCCTCGCCCCCTCTCTCTCTCCTCGCCCCCTCTCTCTCTCCTCGCCCCCTCTCTCTCTCTCTCTCTCCTTCCTCACCCCCCTCTCTCTCTCTGTCTCTCTCTCTCTCTCTCTCTCCTTCCTCACCCCCCTCTCTCTCTCTGTCTCTCTCTCTCTCTCTCTCTCTCCTTCCTCGCCCCCCCTCTCTCTCTCTCTCTCTCTCTCTCTCTCTCTCTCTCTCTCTCTCTCTCTCTCCTTCCTCGCCCCCCCTCTCTCTCCTTCCTCGCCCCCCCTCTCTCTCCTTCCTCGCCCCCCCTCTCTCTCTCCTCGCCCTCTCTCTCTCTCCTCGCCCCCCCTCTCTCTCTCTCCTCGCCCCCCCTCTCTCTCTCTCCTCGCCCTCTCTCTCTCTCCTCGCCCCCTCTCTCTCTCCTCGCCCCCTCTCTCTCTCCTCGCCCTCTCTCTCTCTCCTCGCCCCCCCTCTCTCTCTCTCCTCGCCCCCCCTCTCTCTCTCCTCGCCCTCTCTCTCTCTCCTCGCCCCCTCTCTCTCTCCTCGCCCCCTCTCTCCTTCCTCGCCCCCCCTCTCTCTCCTTCCTCGCCCCCCCTCTCTCTCTCCTCGCCCTCTCTCTCTCTCCTCGCCCCCCCCCTCTCTCTCTCCTCGCCCTCTCTCTCTCTCCTCGCCCCCCCTCTCTCTCTCTCCTCGCCCCCCTCTCTCTCTCTCCTCGCCCCCTCTCTCTCTCTCTCCTCGCCCCCTCTCTCTCTCCTCGCCCCCTCTCTCTCTCCTCGCCCCCTCTCTCTCTCCTCGCCCCCTCTCTCTCTCCTCGCCCCCTCTCTCTCTCCTCGCCCCCTCTATCTCTCCTCGCCCCCTCTATCTCTCCTCGCCCCCTCTCCCCTCATCTTGACACAGTTTCCCCATCGACGCTTTTGAAGCTCTGCCAAGTCACACGTACAGGATGAGCGATGACAGCTTCTTCACATGGCAGGAGAAGACCTCCCCTCCGGAGGTGACAGCATCTTCACATGGCAGGAGAAGACCTCACCTCCGGAGGTGACAGCATCTTCACATGGCAGGAGAAGACCTCCCCTCCGGAGGTGACTGCATCTTCACATGGCAGGAGAAGACCTCACCTCCGGAGGTGACAGCATCTTCACATGGCAGGAGAAGACCTCACCTCCGGAGGTGACAGCATCTTCACATGGCAGGAGAAGACCTCCCCTCCGGAGGTGACAGCATCTTCACATGGCAGGAGAAGACCTCCCCTCCGGAGGTGACAGCATCTTCACATGGCAGGAGAAGTACACCACTTGAGGTGTAGTTCAGTCAATGTGGAGCCTCACTAACATGCAGAGATCGTATGATTTGTAAAGAGGCAAAGCTCTTCCTAGTTGTGGCTGCTAGATGTTAATAGGATCACTCCAGTTCGTTGTGGCTGCTAGATGTTAATAGGATCACTACAGTTCGTTGTGGCTGCTAATAGGATCACTCCAGTTCGTTGTGGCTGCTAGATGTTAATAGGATCACTCCAGTTCGTTGTGGCTGCTAGATGTTAATAGGATCACTACAGTTCGTTGTGGCTGCTAGATGTTAATAGGATCACTACAGTTCGTTGTGGCTGCTAGATGTTAATAGGATCACTACAGTTCGTTGTGGTTGCTAGATGTTAATAGGATCACTCCAGTTCGTTGTGGCTGCTAGACGTTAATAGGATCACTCCAGTTCGTTGTGGCTGCTAGATGTTAATAGGATCACTCCAGTTCATTGTGGCTGCAAGATGTTAATAGGATCACTCCAGTTCATTGTGGCTGCTAGATGTTAATAGGATCACTACAGTTCGTTGTGGCTGCTAATAGGATCACTACAGTTCGTTGTGGCTGCTAGATGTTAATAGGATCACTCCAGTTCGTTGTGGCTGCTAGATGTTAATAGGATCACTACAGTTCGTTGTGGCTGCTAATAGGATCACTCCAGTTCGTTGTGGCTGCTAGATGTTAATAGGATCACTCCAGTTCGTTGTGGCTGCTAGATGTTAATAGGATCACTACAGTTCGTTGTGCCTGCTAGATGTTAATAGGATCACTCCAGTTCGTTGTGGCTGCTAGATGTTAATAGGATCACTACAGTTCGTTGTGGCTGCTAATAGGATCACTCCAGTTCGTTGTGGCTGCTAGATGTTAATAGGATCACTCCAGTTCGTTGTGGCTGCTAGATGTTAATAGGATCACTACAGTTCGTTGTGGCTGCTAATAGGATCACTCCAGTTCGTTGTGGCTGCTAGATGTTAATAGGATCACTACAGTTCGTTGTGGTTGCTAGATGTTAATAGGATCACTACAGTTCGTTGTGGCTGCTAGATGTTAATAGGATCACTACAGTTCGTTGTGGTTGCTAATAGGATCACTACAGTTTGTTGTGGTTGCTAGATGTTAATAGGATCACTACAGTTCGTTGTGGCTGCTAGATGTTAATAGGATCACTACAGTTCGTTGTGGCTGCTAATAGGATCACTCCAGTTCGTTGTGGCTGCTAGATGTTAATAGGATCACTACAGTTCGTTGTGGTTGCTAGATGTTAATAGGATCACTCCAGTTCGTTGTGGCTGCTAGATGTTAATAGGATCACTACAGTTCGTTGTGGCTGCTAATAGGATCACTACAGTTCGTTGTGGCTGCTAGACGTTAATAGGATCACTACAGTTCGTTGTGGTTGCTAGATGTTAATAGGATCACTACAGTTTGTTGTGGCTGCTAATAGGATCACTACAGTTCGTTGTGGTTGCTAGATGTTAATAGGATCACTACAGTTCGTTGTGGTTGCTAATAGGATCACTACAGTTCGTTGTGGCTGCTAGATGTTAATAGGATCACTCCAGTTCGTTGTGGCTGCTAGACGTTAATAGGATCACTACAGTTCGTTGTGGCTGCTAGATGTTAATAGGATCACTACAGTTCGTTGTGGCTGCTAGATGTTAATAGGATCACTACAGTTCGTTGTGGTTGCTAGATGTTAATAGGATCACTACAGTTCATTGTGGCTGCTAGACGTTAATAGGATCACTCCAGTTCGTTGTGGTTGCTAGATGTTAATAGGATCACTACAGTTCGTTGTGGCTGCTAGACGTTAATAGGATCACTCCAGTTCGTTGTGGTTGCTAGATGTTAATAGGATCACTACAGTTCGTTGTGGTTGCTAGATGTTAATAGGATCACTACAGTTCATTGTGGCTGCTAGATGTTAATAGGATCACTACAGTTCGTTGTGGTTGCTAGATGTTAATAGGATCACTACAGTTCGTTGTGGCTGCTAGATGTTAATAGGATCACTACAGTTTGTTGTGGCTGCTAATAGGATCACTACAGTTCGTTGTGGCTGCTAGATGTTAATAGGATCACTCCAGTTCGTTGTGGCTGCTAGATGTTAATAGGATCACTACAGTTCGTTGTGGCTGCTAATAGGATCACTACAGTTCGTTGTGGCTGCTAGATGTTAATAGGATCACTCCAGTTCGTTGTGGCTGCTAGACGTTAATAGGATCACTCCAGTTCGTTGTGGCTGCTAGATGTTAATAGGATCACTCCAGTTCGTTGTGGTTGCTAGATGTTAATAGGATCACTCCAGTTCGTTGTGGCTGCTAGACGTTAATAGGATCACTCCAGTTCGTTGTGGTTGCTAGATGTTAATAGGATCACTACAGTTCGTTGTGGCTGCTAGATGTTAATAGGATCACTACAGTTCGTTGTGGCTGCTAGATGTTAATAGGATCACTACAGTTCGTTGTGGCTGCTAATAGGATCACTACAGTTCGTTGTGGCTGCTAATAGGATCACTACAGTTCGTTGTGGCTGCTAGATGTTAATAGGATCACTACAGTTCGTTGTGGCTGCTAATAGGATCACTACAGTTCGTTGTGGCTGCTAGATGTTAATAGGATCACTACAGTTCGTTGTGGCTGCTAGATGTTAATAGGATCACTCCAGTTCGTTGTGGCTGCTAGATGTTAATAGGATCACTACAGTTCGTTGTGGCTGCTAATAGGATCACTACAGTTCGTTGTGGCTGCTAATAGGATCACTCCAGTTCGTTGTGGAGGCTAGACGTTAATAGGATCACTACAGTTCGTTGTGGCTGCTAGATGTCAATAGGATCACTACAGTTCGTTGTGGCTGCTAATAGGATCACTACAGTTCGTTGTGGCTGCTAATAGGATCACTACAGTTCGTTGTGGCTGCTAGATGTTAATAGGATCACTACAGTTCGTTGTGGCTGCTAATAGGATCACTACAGTTCGTTGTGGCTGCTAATAGGATCACTACAGTTCGTTGTGGCTGCTAATAGGATCACTCCAGTTCGTTGTGGAGGCTAGACGTTAATAGGATCACTACAGTTCATTGTGGCTGCTAGATGTTAATAGGATCACTACAGTTCGTTGTGGCTGCTAGATGTTAATAGGATCACTACAGTTCGTTGTGGTTGCTAGATGTTAATAGGATCACTACAGTTCGTTGTGGCTGCTAGATGTTAATAGGATCACTACAGTTCGTTGTGGCTGCTAGATGTTAATAGGATCACTACAGTTTGTTGTGGCTGCTAATAGGATCACTACAGTTCGTTGTGGCTGCTAGATGTTAATAGGATCACTACAGTTCGTTGTGGCTGCTAATAGGATCACTACAGTTTGTTGTGGTTGCTAGATGTTAATAGGATCACTACAGTTCGTTGTGGCTGCTAGATGTTAATAGGATCACTACAGTTTGTTGTGGCTGCTAATAGGATCACTACAGTTCGTTGTGGCTGCTAGATGTTAATAGGATCACTCCAGTTCGTTGTGGCTGTTAATAGGATCACTACAGTTCGTTGTGGCTGCTAGATGTTAATAGGATCACTACAGTTCGTTGTGGCTGCTAGATGTTAATAAGATCACTACAGTTTGTTGTGGATGTTAATAGGATCACTCCAGTTCGTTGTGGCTGCTAGATGTTAATAGGATCACTCCAGTTCGTTGTGGCTGCTAGATGTTAATAGGATCACTACAGTTCGTTGTGGCTGCTAGATGTTAATAGGATCACTACAGTTCGTTGTGGCTGCTAGATGTTAATAGGATCACTCCAGTTCGTTGTGGCTGCTAGATGTTAATAGGATCACTCCAGTTCGTTGTGGCTGCTAGACGTTAATAGGATCACTCCAGTTCGTTGTGGCTGCTAGATGTTAATAGGATCACTCCAGTTCGTTGTGGCTGCTAGATGTTAATAGGATCACTACAGTTTGTTGTGGCTGCTAGATGTTAATAGGATCACTACAGTTCGTTGTGGCTGCTAATAGGATCACTACAGTTCGTTGTGGTTGCTAGATGTTAATAGGATCACTACAGTTCGTTGTGGCTGCTAATAGGATCACTACAGTTCGTTGTGGTTGCTAGATGTTAATAGGATCACTCCAGTTCGTTGTGGCTGCTAATAGGATCACTCCAGTTCGTTGTGGCTGCTAGATGTTAATAGGATCACTACAGTTCGTTGTGGTTGCTAGATGTTAATAGGATCACTACAGTTCGTTGTGGCTGCTAGATGTTAATAGGATCACTACAGTTCATTTGTGGCTGCTAATAGGATCACTACAGTTCGTTGTGGCTGCTAGACGTTAATAGGATCACTCCAGTTCGTTGTGGCTGCTAGATGTTAATAGGATCACTACAGTTCGTTGTGGCTGCTAGATGTTAATAGGATCACTACAGTTCGTTGTGGCTGCTAGATGTTAATAGGATCACTACAGTTTGTTGTGGCTGCTAGACGTTAATAGGATCACTACAGTTCGTTGTGGCTGCTAGATGTTAATAGGATCACTACAGTTCGTTGTGGCTGCTAATAGGATCACTCCAGTTCGTTGTGGCTGCTAGATGTTAATAGGATCACTACAGTTCGTTGTGGCTGCTTGATGTTAATAGGATCACTACAGTTCGTTGTGGCTGCTAATAGGATCACTACAGTTCGTTGTGGCTGCTAGACGTTAATAGGATCACTACAGTTCGTTGTGGCTGCTAGACGTTAATAGGATCACTCCAGTTCGTTGTGGCTGCTAGATGTTAATAGGATCACTACAGTTCGTTGTGGCTGCTAGACGTTAATAGGATCACTCCAGTTCGTTGTGGCTGCTAGATGTTAATAGGATCACTACAGTTCGTTGTGTCTGCTAGATGTTAATAGGATCACTCCAGTTCGTTGTGGCTGCTAATAGGATCACTACAGTTCGTTGTGGCTGCTAGATGTTAATAGGATCACTCCAGTTCGTTGTGGCTGCTAGACGTTAATAGGATCACTCCAGTTCGTTGTGGTCGTTCAGGAAGTATTCAGACCCCTTGACTTTCTCCACATTTTGTTACGTTAGACTTATTCTAAAATGGATTAAATAGTCCCCCCCCCCCATCAATCTACACACAATACCCCATAATGACAAAGAAAAATACAGATTTTTAGAAGTTTGTACAAATGTATAGAAAGTAAAGTATTCAGATCCTTTACTCTGTACTTTGTTGAAGCACCGTTAGCTGTCTTTTAACCCTTCTCGACTCAGTTTGTTTTTTATTTTTAATACAGATGCAAACGTTTCTAAAAACCTGTTGTCACTTTATTATTGTGTGTAGATTGATGAGCAACACGTTTTATTGAATCCATTTTAGACTGTAACATAACAGAAGGGGTGTTTGGGTCTGGAGATACAGGGGTGGTTTGGGTCTGGAGATACGGGGGTGTTTTGGGTCTGGAGATACGGGGGTGGTTTGGGTCTGGAGATACGGGGGTGTTTTGGGTCTGGAGATACAGGGGTGGTTTGGGTCTGGAGATACAGGGGTGTTTTGGGTCTGGAGATACGGGGGTGTTTTGGGTCTGGAGATACGGGGGTGTTTTGGGTCTGCCGTGGAGATACGGGGGTGTTTTGGGTCTGCCGTGGAGATACGGGGGTGTTTTGGGTCTGGAGATACGGGGGTGTTTTGGGTCTGCCGTGGAGATACGGGGGTGTTTTGTGTCTGCCGTGGAGATACAGGGGTGTTTGGGTCTGCCGTGGAAATACGGGGGTGTTTTGGGTCTGGAGATACGGGGGTGTTTTGGGTCTGCTGTGGAGATACGGGGGTGTTTTGGGTCTGCCGTGGAGATACGGGGGTGTTTTGGGTCTGCCGTGGAGATACGGGGGTGTTTTGGGTCTGGAGATACGGGGGTGTTTTGGGTCTGGAGATACGGGGGTGTTTTGGGTCTGGAGATACGGGGGTGTTTGGGTCTGCCGTGGAGATACAGGGGTGTTTGGGTCTGCCGTGGAGATACGGGGGTGTTTTGGGTCTGCCGTGGAGATACGGGGGTGTTTTGTGTCTGCCGTGGAGATACAGGGGTGTTTGGGTCTGCCGTGGAAATACGGGGGTGTTTTGGGTCTGGAGATACGGGGGTGTTTTGGGTCTGCCGTGGAGATACGGGGGTGTTTTGGGTCTGCCGTGGAGATACGGGGGTGTTTGGGTCTGCCGTGGAGATACGTGGGTGTTTTGGGTCTGCCGTGGAGATACGGGGGTGTTTGGGTCTGCCGTGGAGATACGGGGGTGTTTTGGGTCTGGAGATACGGGGGTGTTTTGGGTCTGGAGATACGGGGGTGTTTTGGGTCTGCCGTGGAGATACGGGGGTGTTTTGTGTCTGCCGTGGAGATACGGGGGTGTTTTGGGTCTGCCGTGGAGATACGGGGGTGTTTTGGGTCTGCCGTGGAGATACGGGGGTGTTTTGGGTCTGCCGTGGAGATACGGGGGTGTTTTGGGTCTGGAGATACGGGGGTGTTTTGGGTCTGGAGATACGGGGGTGTTTTGGGTCTGCCGTGGAGATACGGGGGTGTTTTGTGTCTGCCGTGGAGATACAGGGGTGTTTGGGTCTGCCGTGGAAATACGGGGGTGTTTTGGGTCTGGAGATACGGGGGTGTTTTGGGTCTGCCGTGGAGATACGGGGGTGTTTTGGGTCTGCCGTGGAGATACGGGGGTGTTTGGGTCTGCCGTGGAGATACGTGGGTGTTTTGGGTCTGCCGTGGAGATACGGGGGTGTTTTGGGTCTGGAGATACGGGGGTGTTTTAGGTCTGCCGTGGAGATACGGGGGTGTTTTGGGTCTGCCGTGGAGATACGGGGGTGTTTTGGGTCTGCCGTGGAGATACGGGGGTGTTTGGGTCTGCCGTGGAGATACGTGGGTGTTTTGGGTCTGGAGATACGGGGGTGTTTTAGGTCTGCCGTGGAGATACGTGGGTGTTTTGGGTCTGCCGTGGAGATACGTGGGTGTTTTGGGTCTGGAGATACGGGGGTGTTTTGTGTCTGCCGTGGAGATACGTGGGTGTTTTGGGTCTGCCGTGGAGATACGGGGGTGTTTTGGGTCTGGAGATACGGGGGTGTTTTAGGTCTGCCGTGGAGATACGGGGGGGTGTTTTAGGTCTGCCGTGGAGATACGGGGGTGTTTTGGGTCTGCCGTGGAGATACGGGGGTGTTTGGGTCTGCCGTGGAGATACAGCCTTCATGTTCTCCCAGAGGGCCTCATGGATAGAGGGCCTCATGGATAGAGGGCCTCATGGATTAGCTCTCTGCCTGCCTGGTAGGGATAGTGACTCTTTCACCCCCCCCCCCCCCCAAACCTCTAAGTTTATCTAAGTGGCTGCATTAATAAGGTGACTGGGCATCATATTGTGTTAGCTTTCGGCACCTGCCACCCCTCCCCTGTCACCTTGTTAGATGCCCTAGCTCCTATTGACATATCTGATCTGAGATCTGTTATGGAACATGGTCACCTGCCACCCCTCCCATGTCACCTTGTTAGATGCCCTAGCTCCTGTTGACATGTCTGATCTGAGATCTGTTATGGAACATAGTCAGGAACTTCTCCTCCAACCCAGGTTAGACTGGCAGAACTGAGATCTGTTATGGTACCTCTCCTCTCCAACCCAGGTTAGACTGGCAGAGCTGAGATCTGTTATGGTACCTCTCCTCTCCTCCAACCCAGGTTAGACTGGCAGAACTGAGATCTGTTATGGTACCTCTCCTCTCCAACCCAGGTTAGACTGGCAGAGCTGAGATCTGTTATGGTACCTCTCCTCTCCTCCAACCCAGGTTAGACTGGCAGAGCTGAGATCTGTTATGGTACCTCTCCTCTCCTCCAACCCAGGTTAGACTGGCAGAGCTGAGATCTGTTATGAATCCTCTCCTCCAACCCAGGTTAGACTGGCAGAACTTAGGTCTGTCATGGTACCTCTCCTCTCCTCCAACCCAGGTTAGACTGGCAGAACTGAGGTCTGTTATGGTACCTCTCCTCTCCTCCAAGCCAGGTTAGACTGGCAGAACTGAGGTCTGTTATGGTACCTCTCCTCTCCTCCAACCCAGGTTAGACTGGCAGAGCTGAGATCTGTTATGGTACCTCTCCTCTCCTCCAACCCAGGTTAGACTGGCAGAGCTGAGATCTGTTATGAATCCTCTCCTCCAACCCAGGTTAGACTGGCAGAGCTGAGATCTGTTATGAATCCTCTCCTCTCCTCCAACCCAGGTTAGACTGGCAGAACTGAGGTCTGTTATGGTACCTCTCCTCTCCTCCAACCCAGGTTAGACTGGCAGAGCTGAGGTCTGTTATGGTACCTCTCCTCTCCCCCAACCAAGGTTAGACTGGCAGAGCTGAGATCTGTTATGGAACCTCTCCTCCAACCCAGGTTAGACTGGCAGAACTGAGATCTGTTATGAATCCTCTCCTCCAACCCAGGTTAGACTGGCAGAGCTGAGATCTGTTATGAATCCTCTCCTCCAACCCAGGTTAGACTGGCAGAACTGAGATCTGTTATGAATCCTCTCCTCCAACCCAGGTTAGACTGGCAGAACTGAGATCTGTTATGAATCCTCTCCTCCAACCCAGATTAGACTGGCAGAGCTGAGATCTGTTATGGTACCTCTCCTCTCCTCCAACCCAGGTTAGACTGGCAGAACTGAGATCTGTTATGAATCCTCTCCTCTCCTCTAACCCAGGTTAGACTGGCAGAGCTGAGATCTGTTATGGAACCTCTCCTCCAACCCAGGTTAGACTGGCAGAACTGAGATCTGTTATGAATCCTCTCCTCCAACCCAGATTAGACTGGCAGAACTGAGGTCTGTTATGGTACCTCTCCTCTCCTCCAACCCAGGTTAGACTGGCAGAACTGAGGTCTGTTATGGTACCTCTCCTCTCCAACCCAGGTTAGACTGGCAGAGCTGAGATCTGTTATGAATCCTCTCCTCTCCCCCAACCCAGGTTAGACTGGCAGAGCTGAGATCTGTTATGGAACCTCTCCTCCAACCCAGGTTAGACTGGCAGAGCTGAGATCTGTTATGGTACCTCTCCTCTCCTCCAACCCAGGTTAGACTGGCAGAACTGAGGTCTGTTATGGTACCTCTCCTCTCCTCCAACCCAGGTTAGACTGGCAGAACTGAGGTCTGTTATGTATCCTCTCCTCTCCTCTAACCCAGGTTAGACTGGCAGAGCTGAGATCTGTTATGGTACCTCTCCTCTCCTCCAACCCAGGTTAGACTGGCAGAACTGAGATCTGTTATGGAACCTCTCCTCCAACCCAGGTTAGACTGGCAGAGCTGAGATCTGTTATGGTACCTCTCCTCTCCTCCAACCCAGGTTAGACTGGCAGAACTGAGGTCTGTTATGGTACCTCTCCTCTCCTCCAACCCAGGTTAGACTGGCAGAACTGAGGTCTGTTATGGTACCTCTCCTCTCCTCCAACCCAGGTTAGACTGGCAGAACTGAGGTCTGTTATGTATCCTCTCCTCTCCTCCAACCCAGGTTAGACTGGCAGAACTGAGGTCTGTTATGTTACCTCTCCTCTCCTCCAACCCAGGTTAGACTGGCAAAACTGAGATCTGTTATGGATCCTCTCCTCCAACCCAGGTTAGACTGTCAGAGCTGAGATCTGTTATGGTACCTCTCCTCTCCTCCAACCCAGGTTAGACTGGCAGAACTGGGGTCTGTTATGGTACCCCTCCTCTCCTCCAACCCAGGTTAGACTGGCAGAACTGATATCTGTTATGAATCTTCTCCTCCAACCCAGGTTAGACTGGCAGAACTGAGATCTGTTATGGTACCTCTCCTCTCTTCCAACCCAGGTTAGACTGGCAGAACTGAGGTCTGTTATGGTACCTCTCCTCTCCTCCAACCCAGGTTAGACTGGCAGAACTGAGGTCTGTTATGGTACCTCTCCTCTCCTCCAACCCAGGTTAGACTGGCAGAACTGAGGTCTGTTATGTATCCTCTCCTCTCCTCTAACCCAGGTTAGACTGGCAGAACTGAGGTCTGTTATGTTACCTCTCCTCCAACCCAGGTTAGACTGACAGAACTGAGGTCTGTTATGGTACCTCTCCTCCAACCCAGGTTAGACTGACAGAACTGAGGTCTGTTATGTTACCTCTCCTCCAACCCAGGTTAGACTGGCAGAGCTGAGATCTGTTATGGAACCTCTCCTCCAACCCAGGTTAGACTGGCAGAACTGAGATCTGTTATGAATCCTCTCCTCCAACCCAGATTAGACTGGCAGAACTGAGGTCTGTTATGGTACCTCTCCTCTCCTCCAACCCAGGTTAGACTGGCAGAACTGAGGTCTGTTATGGTACCTCTCCTCTCCAACCCAGGTTAGACTGGCAGAGCTGAGATCTGTTATGAATCCTCTCCTCTCCCCCAACCCAGGTTAGACTGGCAGAGCTGAGATCTGTTATGGAACCTCTCCTCCAACCCAGGTTAGACTGGCAGAGCTGAGATCTGTTATGGTACCTCTCCTCTCCTCCAACCCAGGTTAGACTGGCAGAACTGAGGTCTGTTATGGTACCTCTCCTCTCCTCCAACCCAGGTTAGACTGGCAGAACTGAGGTCTGTTATGTATCCTCTCCTCTCCTCTAACCCAGGTTAGACTGGCAGAGCTGAGATCTGTTATGGTACCTCTCCTCTCCTCCAACCCAGGTTAGACTGGCAGAACTGAGATCTGTTATGGAACCTCTCCTCCAACCCAGGTTAGACTGGCAGAGCTGAGATCTGTTATGGTACCTCTCCTCTCCTCCAACCCAGGTTAGACTGGCAGAACTGAGGTCTGTTATGGTACCTCTCCTCTCCTCCAACCCAGGTTAGACTGGCAGAACTGAGGTCTGTTATGGTACCTCTCCTCTCCTCCAACCCAGGTTAGACTGGCAGAACTGAGGTCTGTTATGTATCCTCTCCTCTCCTCCAACCCAGGTTAGACTGGCAGAACTGAGGTCTGTTATGTTACCTCTCCTCTCCTCCAACCCAGGTTAGACTGGCAAAACTGAGATCTGTTATGGATCCTCTCCTCCAACCCAGGTTAGACTGTCAGAGCTGAGATCTGTTATGGTACCTCTCCTCTCCTCCAACCCAGGTTAGACTGGCAGAACTGGGGTCTGTTATGGTACCCCTCCTCTCCTCCAACCCAGGTTAGACTGGCAGAACTGATATCTGTTATGAATCTTCTCCTCCAACCCAGGTTAGACTGGCAGAACTGAGATCTGTTATGGTACCTCTCCTCTCTTCCAACCCAGGTTAGACTGGCAGAACTGAGGTCTGTTATGGTACCTCTCCTCTCCTCCAACCCAGGTTAGACTGGCAGAACTGAGGTCTGTTATGGTACCTCTCCTCTCCTCCAACCCAGGTTAGACTGGCAGAACTGAGGTCTGTTATGTATCCTCTCCTCTCCTCTAACCCAGGTTAGACTGGCAGAACTGAGGTCTGTTATGTTACCTCTCCTCCAACCCAGGTTAGACTGACAGAACTGAGGTCTGTTATGGTACCTCTCCTCCAACCCAGGTTAGACTGACAGAACTGAGGTCTGTTATGTTACCTCTCCTCCAACCCAGGTTAGACTGGCAGAGCTGAGATCTGTTATGGTACCTCTCCTCTCCTCCAACCCAGGTTAGACTGGCAGAACTGAGGTCTGTTATGGAACCAAGTCAGGAATTTTTCCCCTACCAGCATTTTTCCCCTTTTCCCCTACCAACAGGTTCTGTTCTGGTATCATATCTGTCTCTTCTCTCTCCCTCCCTTCTGTCTCTCTGTCTCGCTGTCTGTCTCTGTCTGTGTCTGTCTGTCTGTGTCTCATGGTCTCTCTCTGTCTCTGTGTGTGTGTCTCATGGTCTGTGTCTGTCTGTGTGTCTCATGGTCTCTCTGTCTGTCTGTGTGTCTCATGGTTTCTCTCCTTCCCTCCAGTTGCTATGGAACTACAAGCTGAACCTGACAATGGATCCCAAGTTTGAGTCTGTGGCCATGGAGATCTGCAAGAGTACTATCACTGAGGTTAGTCTCACACACACACACACACACACACACACACACACACACACACAGCAACATGTCTTTATGGCTGCAGAGCTGTACCATGAGCCAGATAATGTCAGTCTGTTGTTGCTGTGACATTGACTGGGTCCTAAATGGCACCTTGTCCCCTATAGGGCACTACCTGTCCCCTATAGGGCACTACCTGTCCCCTATAGGGCACTACCTGTCCCCTATAGGGCACTACCTGTCCCCTATAGGGCACTACATGTCCCCTATAGGGCACTACCTGTCCCCTATAGGGCACTACCTGTCCCCTATAGGGCACTACCTGTCCCCTATAGGGCACTACCTGTCCCCCGTAGGGACTGTGGGCACCACTTGTCCCCCGTAGGGCCGTAGGGACACAGGCTCTGCATCCCCAGTGGCCCTAGTAAGGAGACAGTGGGTGTTCCCTCACAATGAGTCTGTATGGACCGTCTGAATCCCATCTAGCCAGGTCATCCCATCTAGCCAGGCCATCCCATCTAGCCAGGCCATCCCATCTAGCCAGGCCATCCCATCTAGCCAGGCCATCCCATCTAGCCAGGCCATCCCATCTTGCCAGGTCATCCCATCTAGCCAGGCCATCCCATCTAGCCACGTCATCCCATGTAGCCAGGTCATCCCATGTAGCCAGGTCATCCCATGTAGCCAGGTCATCCCATGTAGCCAGGTCATCCCATGTAGCCAGGTCATCCCATGTAGCCAGGTCATCCCATGTAGCCAGGTCATCCCATGTAGCCAGGTCATCCCATGTAGCCAGGTCATCCCATCTAGCCAGGTCATCCCATCTAGCCAGGCCATCCAATCTAGCCAGGCCATCCCATCTAGCCAGGCCATCACATATAGCCAGGCCATCCCATCTAGCCAGGCCATCCCATCTAGCCAGGTCATCTAGCCACGTCATCCCATCTAGCCACGTCATCCCATCTAGCCACGTCATCCCATCTAGCCACGTCATCCCATCTAGCCACGTCATCCCATCTAGCCACGTCATCCCATCTAGCCACGTCATCCCATCTAGCCACGTCATCCCATCTAGCCACGTCATCCCATCTAGCCACGTCATCCCATCTAGCCACGTCAACCCATCTAGCCACGTCATCCCATCTAGCCACGTCATCCCATCTAGCCACGTCATCCCATCTAGCCACGTCATCCCATCTAGCCAGGCCATCCCATCTAGCCAGGCCATCCCATCTAGCCAGGCCATCCCATCTAGCCAGGCCATCCCATCTAGCCAGGCCATCCCATCTAGCCAGGCCATCCCATCTAGCCAGGTCATCCCATCTAGCCAGGTCATCTAGCCAGGTCATCTAGCCAGGTCATCTAGCCAGGCCATCCCATCTAGCCAAGTCATCCCATGTAGCCAGGTCATCCCATGTAGCCAGGTCATCCCATGTAGCCAGGTCATCCCATGTAGCCAGGTCATCCCATGTAGCCAGGTCATCCCATGTAGCCAGGTCATCCCATGTAGCCAGGTCATCCCATGTAGCCAGGTCATCCCATGTAGCCAGGTCATCCCATCTAGCCAGGTCATCCCATCTAGCCAGGCCATCCCATCTAGCCAGGCCATCCCATCTAGCCAGGCCATCCCATCTAGCCAGGCCATCCCATCTAGCCAGGCCATCCCATCTAGCCAGGTCATCCCATCTAGCCAGGCCATCCCATCTAGCCACGTCATCCCATGTAGCCAGGTCATCCCATGTAGCCAGGTCATCCCATGTAGCCAGGTCATCCCATGTAGCCAGGTCATCCCATGTAGCCAGGTCATCCCATGTAGCCAGGTCATCCCATCTAGCCAGGTCATCCCATCTAGCCAGGCCATCCAATCTAGCCAGGCCATCCAATCTAGCCAGGCCATCCCATCTAGCCAGGCCATCACATATAGCCAGGCCATCCCATCTAGCCAGGCCATCCCATCTAGCCAGGTCATCTAGCCACGTCATCCCATCTAGCCAGGCCATCCCATCTAGCCACGTCATCCCATCTAGCCACGTCATCCCATCTAGCCACGTCATCCCATCTAGCCACGCCATCCCATCTAGCCACGTCATCCCATCTAGCCACGTCATCCCATCTAGCCACGTCATCCCATCTAGCCACGTCATCCCATCTAGCCACGTCATCCCATCTAGCCACGTCATCCCATCTAGCCACGTCATCCCATCTAGCCACGTCATCCCATCTAGCCACGTCATCCCATCTAGCCACGTCATCCCATCTAGCCAGGCCATCCCATCTAGCCAGGCCATCCCATCTAGCCAGGTCATCTAGCCAGGTCATCTAGCCAGGCCATCCCATCTAGCCAAGTCATCCCATGTAGCCAGGTCATCCCATGTAGCCAGGTCATCCCATGTAGCCAGGTCATCCCATGTAGCCAGGTCATCCCATGTAGCCAGGTCATCCCATGTAGCCAGGCCATCCCATGTAGCCAGGCCATCCCATGTAGCCAGGCCATCCCATGTAGCCAGGCCATCCCATGTAGCCAGGCCATCCCATGTAGCCAGGTCATCCCATGTAGCCAGGTCATCCCATGTAGCCAGGTCATCCCATGTAGCCAGGTCATCCCATGTAGCCAGGTCATCTAGCCAGGTCATCTACTCAACCAGGTCATCTAGCCAGGTGATCTAGCCAGGTCATCCCATCTAGCCAGGTCATCTAGCCAGGTCATCTAGCCAGGTCATCCCATCTAGCCAGGTCATCTAGCCAGGTCATCCCATCTAGCCAGGTCATCTAGACAGGTCATCCCATCTAGCCAGGTCATCTAGCCAGGTCATCCCATCTAGCCAGGTCATCTAGCCAGGTCTTCCCATCTAGCCAGGTCATCTAGCCAGGTCATCTAGCCAGGTCATCCCATCTAGCCAGGT
Source organism: Oncorhynchus mykiss (assembly GCF_013265735.2). Lineage (NCBI taxonomy): Eukaryota > Metazoa > Chordata > Actinopteri > Salmoniformes > Salmonidae > Oncorhynchus > Oncorhynchus mykiss. The sequence goes on along the minus strand of NC_048570.1, from coordinate 100,944,818 downwards.
CATCTAGCCAGGTTATCCCATCTAGCCAGGTCATCTAGCCAGGTCATCCCATCTAGCCAGGTCATCTAGCCAGGTCATCCCATCTAGCCAGGTCATCTAGCCAGGTCATCCCATCTAGCCAGGTCATATAGCCAGGTCATCTAGCCAGGCCATCCCATCTAGACAGGTCATCCCATCTAGCCAGGTCATCTAGCCAGGTCATCCCATCTAGCCAGGTCATCCCATCTAGCCAGGTCATCTAGCCAGGCCAACCCATCTAGCCAGGTCATGTAGCCAGGTCATCTAGCCAGGTCATCCCATCTAGCCAGGTCATCTAGCCAGGTCATCTAGCCAGGTCATCTAGCCAGGCCAACCCATCTAGCCAGGTCATGTAGCCAGGTCATCTAGCCAGGCCATCCCATCTAGCCAGGTCATCTAGCCAGGTCATCTAGCCAGGCCAACCCATCTAGCCAGGTCATGTAGCCAGGTCATCTAGCCAGGCCATCCCATCTAGACAGGTCATCTACTCAGTTTTTCCTTCTCATCCACTGGATGTTTTCAAAGGACAGGTTGTCATAGAGACGATAGAACTTCATCCAATCATTTAAAACACATCATCTTGTTACAGGTTTTAGTGGAGTTAAAACCTATCCTACTATTCAATCCTAGTAACAACGTCTGTTTTAACTTCACCTCAGTGGTGTGTGTTGTATTCTAAGGAGTGTGTATTTCACCTCTGTCCCCCCCCCCCTCAGATTAAGGAGTGTGTATTTCACCTCTGTCCCCCCCCCTCAGATTAAGGAGTGTGTATTTCACCTCTGTCCCCCCCCCCCCCCCCTCAGATTAAGGAGTGTGTATTTCACCTCTGCCCCCCCCCCCTCAGATTAAGGAGTGTGTATTTCACCTCTGTCCCCCCCCCCTCAGATTAAGGAGTGTGTATTTCACCTCTGTCCCCCCCCCCCCTCAGATTAAGGAGTGTGTATTTCACCTCTGTCCCCCCCCCCCCTCAGATTAAGGAGTGTGTATTTCACCTCTGTCCCCCCCCCTCAGATTAAGGAGTGTGTATTTCACCTCTGTCCCCCCCCCCCTCAGATTAAGGAGTGTGTATTTCACCTCTGTCCCCCCCCCCTCAGATTAAGGAGTGTGTATTTCACCTCTGTCCCCCCCCCCCCCCCCCCCCTCAGATGGAGTGTGTATTTCACCTCTGTCCCCCCCCCCTCAGATTAAGGAGTGTGTATTTCACCTCTGTCCCCCCCCCCCCCTCAGATGGAGTGTGTATTTCACCTCTGCCCCCCCCCCCCTCAGATTAAGGAGTGTGTATTTCACCTCTGTCCCCCCCCCCCCCCTCAGATTAAGGAGTGTGTATTTCACCTCTGTCCCCCCCCCCCTCAGATTAAGGAGTGTGTATTTCACCTCTGTCCCCCCCCCCCCTCAGATTAAGGAGTGTGTATTTCACCTCTGTCCCCCCCCCCCCTCAGATTAAGGAGTGTGTATTTCACCTCTGTCCCCCCCCCCTCAGATTAAGGAGTGTGTATTTCACCTCTGCCTCCCCCCCCCCCTCAGATTAAGGAGTGTGTATTTCACCTCTGTCCCCCCCCCCCCCTCAGATTAAGGAGTGTGTATTTCACCTCTGCCCCCCCCCCCCCCCCCCCCTCAGATTAAGGAGTGTGTATTTCACCTCTGTCCCCCCCCCCCCCCCCTTCAGATTAAGGAGTGTGTATTTCACCTCTGTCCCCCCCCCCTCAGATTAAGGAGTGTGTATTTCACCTCTGCCCCCCCCCCCCTCAGATTAAGGAGTGTGTATTTCACCTCTGCCCCCCCCCCCCCCCCTCAGATTAAGTAGTGTGTATTTCACCAACCCCCCCCCCCCCCCCCCCTCAGATTAAGGAGTGTGTATTTCACCTCTGTCCCCCCCCCTCAGATTAAGGAGTGTGTATTTCACCAACCCCCTCCCCCCTCAGATTAAGGAGTGTGTATTTCACCTCTGTCCCCCCCCCCTCAGATTAAGGAGTGTGTATTTCACCTCTGTCCCCCCCGCCCCCCTCAGATTAAGGAGTGTTTATTTCACCTCTGCCCCCCCCCCCCCTCAGATTAAGGAGTGTGTATTTCACCTCTGCCCCCCCCCCCCCCCCTCAGATTAAGGAGTGTGTATTTCACCAACCCCCCCCCCCCCCCCCCCCCCTCAGATTAAGGAGTGTGTATTTCACCTCTGTCCCCCCCCCCTCAGATTAAGGAGTGTGTATTTCACCAACCCCCCCCCCCCCCCCCCTCAGATTAAGGAATGTGTATTTCACCCCCCCCCCTCAGATTAAGGAGTGTATTTCATCCCATCCCCCCTCAGATTAAGGAGTGTGTATTTCACCCCCCCCCCCCCTCAGATTAAGGAGCGTGTATTTCACCCCCACCCCCCCTCAGATTAAGGAGTGTATTTCATCCCATCCCCCCTCAGATTAAGGAGTGTGTATTTCACCCCCCCCTCAGATTAAGGAGTGTTCGGAGGAGGAGCGTGGTAAGGGTTACCTGGTGTCCTGCCTGGTGGATCACCGTGGTAACATCACAGAGTACCAGTGTCACCAGTACATCACCAAGATGACCTCCATCGTCTTCTCAGACTACAGACTCATCTGTGGCTTCATGGACAAGTGTAGAGAGGACATCAACACGCTACGCTGTGGAAGCATCAATGTTGGAGAGAAGGTGAGAGGGGAGGGGGTGTTGTAGTGATACTCACAGGGAGGAAGGCTGAGGCACCGTTATCTCTCTGAGTTGTCTAGTGATTTGGTTAGGGGCCTCTTCATAGTGCAGTCTGTACTGAAGGATTTATCGTGTGGGAGGACAATCCAGATCAATACAGGTTGGATTCCCGATGGTGTTTGTTCTTCACTGGTTGGCCCTTTTTTAATAGATATGTGACTTTATCAAGATGGGACTTTGTTTTTTGAATTCTTTGTGGATCTGTGTAATCTGAGGGAAATATGTGTCTCTAATATGGTCATACATATGACAGGAGGTTAGGAAGTACAGCTCAGTTTCCATCTCATTTTGTGGGCAGTGTGCACATAGCCTGTCTTCTCTTGAGAGCCTCTCTTACAGAAAACGTATTGAGATATGCTTATTTTCGACCATAATTTGCAAATAAATTCATTAAAAATCCTACAATGTGATTTTCATTGTTTCATTTTGTCTGTCATAGTTGAAGTGTACCTATGATGAAAATTACAGGCCTCTCTCATCTTTTTAAGTGGGAGAACTTGCACAATTCGTGGCTGACTAAATACTTTTTTGTCCCACTGTATATGAAGGTGATGCTAAGAGTCAATATTTGCAGTGTTGACCCTTCTTTTTCAAGACCTCTGCAATCCGCCCTGGCATGCTGTCAATTAACTTCTGGGCCACATCCTGACTGATGGCAGCCCATTCTTGCATAATCAATGCTTGGAGTTTGTCAGAATTTGTGTAGAAGATCTAGGTGCTGCTGTAGGTCCTTCTTGGTTGGTGACAGAAGCACCAGATCATCAACAAACAGTAGACATTAGACTTCAGATTGTAGTAGGGTGAGGCCTGGTGCTGTTACTGAGTTTAAGTATAACCAATTGGAACACTTTCTCTGCTCCTCTCTCCCTCTGCTCCCACCCTCACTCTGACCCTTCCCTCCCCCTTACCTCACTCCCAGGACATCCATTCACAGGGTGAGGTCATAGCGTGTCTGGAGAAAGCCTTAGTCCGAGAGGCGGAGCAACAGGATCAGGCTCATCCAATCAGAGAGGAGTGTAAGAAGAGCATCATGCGCGTAGCGGAGCTGTCGTCAGACGACTTCCACCTGGACAGATTCCTGTACTTCTCCTGCCGAGAGGACCGAGAACGCTTCTGTGAAAACGTACGCTGCTCATCTTGCCTTACATGACGGTCTCCCAAATGACAATTACCTGATGCTTCAGGTTACTGAGGACGTTGACTGGTCTCTGTTCTTCAGGATACTGAGGACAGTGACTGGTCTCTGTTGTTCTTCAGGTTACTGAGGACGTTGACTGGTCTCTGTTCTTCAGGTTACTGAGGACGTTGACTGGTCTCTGTTCTTCAGGTTACTGAGGACGTTGACTGGTCTCTGTTCTTCAGGTTACTGAGGACGTTGACTGGTCTCTGTTCTTCAGGTTACTGAGGACGTTGACTGGTCTCTGTTCTTCAGGATACTGAGGACAGTGACTGGTCTCTGTTGTTCTTCAGGTTACTGAGGACGTTGACTGGTCTCTGTTCTTCTTCAGGTTACTGAGGACAGTGACTGGTCTCTGTTCTTCAGGTTACTGAGGACAGTGACTGGTCTCTGTTCTTCAGGTTACTGAGGACAGTGACTGGTCTCTGTTCTTCTTCAGGTTACTGAGGACGTTGACTGGTCTCTGTTCTTCAGGTTACTGAGGACAGTGACTGGTCTCTGTTCTTCAGGTTACTGAGGACAGTGACTGGTCTCTGTTCTTCAGGTTACTGAGGACAGTGACTGGTCTCTGTTCTTCAGGTTACTGAGGACAGTGACTGGTCTCTGTTCTTCAGGTTACTGAGGACAGTGACTGGTCTCTGTTCTTCAGGTTACTGAGGACAGTGACTGGTCTCTGTTCTGCTTCAGGTTACTGAGGACAGTGACTGGTCTCTGTTCTTCTTCAGGTTACTGAGGACAGTGACTGGTCTCTGTTCTTCTTCAGGTTACTGAGGACAGTGACTGGTCTCTGTTCTTCTTCAGGTTACCGAGGACAGTGACTGGTCTCTGTTCTTCTTCAGGTTACCGAGGACAGTGACTGGTCTCTGTTCTTCTTCAGGTTACCGAGGACAGTGACTGGTCTCTGTTCTTCTTCAGGTTACCGAGGACAGTGACTGGTCTCTGTTCTTCAGGTTACTGAGGACATTGACTGGTCTCTGTTCTTCAGGTTACTGAGGACGTTGACTGGTCTCTGTTCTTCAGGTTACTGAGGACTGTGACTGGTCTCTGTTCTTCTTCAGGTTACTGAGGACAGTGACTGGTCTCTGTTCTTCTTCAGGTTACTGAGGACAGTGACTGGTCTCTGTTCTTCTTCAGGTTACTGAGGACGTTGACTGGTCTCTGTTCTTCAGGTTACTGAGGACATTGACTGGTCTCTGTTCTTCAGGTTACTGAGGACGTTGACTGGTCTCTGTTCTTCAGGTTACTGAGGACGTTGACTGGTCTCTGTTCTTCAGGTTACTGAGGACAGTGACTGGTCTCTGTTCTTCTTCAGGTTACTGAGGACAGTGACTGGTCTCTGTTCTTCTTCAGGTTACTGAGGACGTTGACTGGTCTCTGTTCTTCAGGTTACTGAGGACATTGACTGGTCTCTGTTCTTCAGGTTACTGAGGACGTTGACTGGTCTCTGTTCTTCAGGTTACTGAGGACAGTGACTGGTCTCTGTTCTTCAGGTTACTGAGGACAGTGACTGGTCTCTGTTCTTCAGGTTACTGAGGACAGTGACTGGTCTCTGTTCTTCAGGTTACTGAGGACGTTGACTGGTCTCTGTTCTTCAGGTTACTGAGGACGTTGACTGGTCTCTGTTCTTCAGGTTACTGAGGACGTTGACTGGTCTCTGTTCTTCAGGTTACTGAGGACGTTGACTGGTCTCTGTTCTTCAGGTTACTGAGGACAGTGACTGGTCTCTGTTCTTCAGGTTACTGAGGACGTTGACTGGTCTCTGTTTTTCAGGTTACTGAGGACAGTGACTGGTCTCTGTTCTTCAGGTTACTGAGGACAGTGACTGGTCTCTGTTCTTCAGGTTACCGAGGACAGTGACTGGTCTCTGTTCTTCTTCGGGTTACCGAGGACAGTGACTGGTCTCTGTTCTTCTTCAGGTTACCGAGGACAGTGACTGGTCTCTGTTCTTCTTCAGGTTACCGAGGACAGTGACTGGTCTCTGTTCTTCAGGTTACCGAGGACAGTGACTGGTCTCTGTTCTTCTTCAGGTTACTGAGGACGTTGACTGGTCTCTGTTCTTCAGGTTACTGAGGACAGTGACTGGTCTCTGTTCTTCTTCGGGTTACTGAGGACAGTGACTGGTCTCTGTTCTTCTTCGGGTTACTGAGGACGTTGACTGGTCTCTGTTCTTCAGGTTACTGAGGACGTTGACTGGTCTCTGTTCTTCAGGTTACTGAGGACAGTGACTGGTCTCTGTTCTTCTTCGGGTTACTGAGGACAGTGACTGGTCTCTGTTCTTCTTCGGGTTACTGAGGACAGTGACTGGTCTCTGTTCTTCTTCGGGTTACTGAGGACAGTGACTGGTCTCTGTTCTTCTTCGGGTTACTGAGGATGTTGATTGGCCTCTGTGTTTCTCTGTTCTTTCAGACCCAAGCAGGAGAGGGCAAGGTCTACAAGTGTCTCTTCAGCCACAAGTTTGAGGAGGCCATGTCTGAGAAGGTATGGAGAAAACCACCTGATGGAGATGTGCAGATGATTTATATCAACATGTATATTATTACTTATATACACTACATACAAACATATGGCATTTCTAGTAGAGGTTGGCCGATTGTATGATTTTTCAAAGCCGATACCGATTATTGGAGGATCAAAAAAAGCCAATACCGATTAATCGGCCAAATCTGTATTTATTTGATTTGTAATAATGACTATTACAACAATACTGAATGAACACTTATTTTAACTTCATATAATACATCAATACAAATATATTTGGCCTCAAATAAATAATGAAACATGTTCAATTTGGTTTAAATAATGCAAAAACAGTGTTGGAGAAGAAAGTAAAAGTGCAATATGTGCCATGTAAAAAAGCGAACGTTTAAGTTCCTTGCTCAGAACATGAGAACATATGAAAGCTGGTGGTTCCTTTTAACATGAGACTTCAATATTCCCAGGTAAGAGGTTTTAGGTTGTAGTTAATATAGTATTTATAGGACTATTTCTCTCTATACCATTTGTATTTCATTAACCTTTGACTATTGGATGTTCTTATAGGCACTATAGTATTGCCAGTGTAACAGTATAGCTTCCGTCCCCCTCCTCGCCCCTACCTGGGCTTGAACCAGGAACACATCGACAACAGCCACACTCGAAGCAGCGTTACCCATCGCTCCACAAAAGCCAAGGGGAATAACTACTCTAAGTCTCAGAGCGAGTGATGTTTGAAACGCTATTAGCACGCACCCCGCTAATTAGCTAGCCATTTCACATCGGTTACACCAGCCATTAGGCTGATAGGCTTGAAGGCATAAACAGCGCTGTGCTTGCGAAGAGCTGCTGGCAAAACGCACAAAAGTGCTGTTTGAATGAATGCTTACTAGCCTGCTGCTGCCTACCATCGCTCAGTCAGACTGCTCTATCAAATCATAGACTTAATTATAACATAATAACACACACAAATACGAGCCTTTGGTCATTAATATGGTCGAATCAGGAAACTATCATTTCGAAAAAAACAAACGTTTATTATTTCAGTGAAATACGGAACAGGAAACAGCAGAGGGAACACCCCCCTATCCACATCGATGGAACAGTAGTGGAGAGGGTAGCAAGTTTTAAGTTCCTCGGCATACACATCACAGACAAACTGAATTGGTCCACTCACACAGACAGCATCGTGAAGAAGGCGCAGCAGCGCCTCTTCAACCTCAGGAGGCTGAAGAAATTCGGCTTGTCACCAAAAGCACTCACCAAAAGCACTCACAAACTTCTACAGATGCACAATCGAGAGCATCCTGGTGGGCTGTATCACCGCCTGGTACGGCAACTGCACCGCCCTCAACCGTAAGGCTCTCCAGAGGGTAGTGAGGTCTGCACAACGCATCACCGGGGGCAAACTACCTGCCCTCCAGGACACCTACACCACCCGATGTCACAGGAAGGCCATAAAGATCATCAAGGACATCAACCACCCGAGCCACTGCCTGTTCACCCCGCTATCATCCAGAAGGCGAGGTCAGTACAGGTGCATCAAAGCTGGGACCGAGAGACTGAAAAACAGCTTCTATCTCAAGGCCATCAGACTGTTAAACAGCCACCACTAACACTGAGTGGCTGCTGCCAACACACTGACTCAACTCCAGCCACTTTAATAATGGGAATTGATGGGAAATGATGTAAATATATCACTAGCCACTTTAAACAATGCTACCTTATATAAATGTTACTTACCCTACATTATTCATCTCATATGCATACGTATATACTGTACTCTATATCATCGACGGTATCCTTATGTAATACATGTATCACTAGCCACTTTATACTATGCCACTTTGTTTACATACTCATCTCATTTGTACATACTGTACCCGATACCATCTACTGTATCTTGCCTATGCTGCTCTGTACCATCACTCATTCATATATCCTTATGTACATATTCTTTATCCCCTTACACTGTGTACAAGACAGTAGTTTTGGAATTGTTAGTTAGATTACTTGTTATTACTGCATTGTCGGAACTAGAAGCACAAGCATTTCGCTACACTCGCATTAACATCTGCTAACCATGTGTATGTGACAAATAAAATTTGATTTGATTTGATTTGAACCGTTTAGTATTTTATCTAACGGGTGGCATCCCTAAGTCTAAATATTACTGTTACATTGTACAGCCTTCAATGTTATGTCATAATTACGTAAAATTCTGGCAAATTAGTTCACAATGAGCCAGGCGGCCCAAACTGTTGCATATACCCTGACTCTGCGTGCAATGAACGCAAGACAAGTGACCCAATTTCACCTGGTTAATATTGCCTGCTAACCTGGATTTCTTTTAGCTAAATATGCAGGTTTAAAAATATATACTTCTGGGTATTGATTTTAAGAAAGGCATTGGTGTGTATGGTTTAGGTAGTCGTCCAACGATTGTGCTTTTTTCGCAAATGCACTTTTGTTAAATCATCCCCCAGCGTTGCATCGATTATATGCAACGCAGGACACGCTAGATAAACTACACATGGTTGATGACATTACTAGTTTAACTAGTGATTATGATTGTTTTTCATAAGTTAAGTTTAATGCTAGCTAGCAAATTACCTTGGCTTCTACTGCATTCGCATAACATGCAGTCTCCTTCTGGAGTGCAATGAGAGGCAGGTGGTTAGAGCGTTGGACTAGTTAACTGTAAGGTTGAATCCCAGAGCTGACAAGGTAAAAATCTGTCGTTCTGCTCCTGAACAAGGCAGTTAACCCACCGTTCCTAGGCCGTCATTGAAACTAAGAATGTGTTCTTAACTGACTTGCCTAGTTAAATAAAGATGTAAAAAAAATAATAATACCGATTTCCGATTTATGAATCGGCCCTAATTAATCGGCCATTCCGATTAATCGGTCGACCTCTAAATTCTAGTCCAAGATATTCCAGCATAGTCACTGCGTAGACAAACCCACAGTACTGTGTTAGGCTGGGAGAGAGGGAGATTTGTGGTCAGGACTGTGTTAGGTTGGGAGAGAGGGAGATTTGTGGTCAGGACTATGTTAGGCTGGGAGGGAGATTTGTGGTCAGGACTGTTAGGCTGGGAGAGAGGGAGATTTGTGGTCAGGACTGTGTTAGGCTGGGAGAGAGGGAGATTTGTGGTCAGGACTGTGTTAGGCTGGGAGAGAGGGAGATTTGTGGTCAGGACTGTGTTAGGCTGGGAGAGAGATTTGTAGTCAGGACTGTGTTAGGCTAGGAGGGAGATTTGTGGTCAGGACTATGTTAGGCTGGGAGGGAGATGTGTGGTCAGGACTGGGTTAGGCTGGGAGGGAGATTTGTGGTCAGGACTGTGTTAGGCTGGGAGGAAGATTTGTGGTCAGGACTATGTTAGGCTGGGAGGGAGATTTGTGGTCAGGACTGAGAATAAGAATGAAGCTACATGCTGTCAACAGCTTTGATGAAGCTTTTAGTGGTTGGGTGTTGAACTACAGGCTTTATTAAAGGGTCATTAAAGGGGCGGCCAACAGTGGTTGGGTGTTGAACTAAAGGCTTTATTAAAGGGTCATTAAAGGGGCGGCCAACAGTGGTTGGGTGTTGAACTAAAGGCTTTATTAAAGGGTCATTAAAGGGGCGGCCAACAGTGGTTGGGTGTTGAACTACAGGCTTTAGTAAAGGGTCATTAAAGGGGCGGCCAACAGTGGTTGGGTGTTGAACTACAGGCTTTAGTAAAGGGTCATTAAAGGGGCGGCCAACAGTGGTTGGGTGTTGAACTACAGGCTTTAGTAAAGGGTCATTAAAGGGGCGGCCAACAGTGGTTGGGTGTTGAACTACAGGCTTTAGTAAAGGGTCATTAAAGGGGCGGCCAACAGTGGTTGGGTGTTGAACTACAGGCTTTAGTAAAGGGTCATTAAAGGGGCGGCCAACAGTGGTTGGGTGTTGAACTACAGGCTTTAGTAAAGGGTCATTAAAGGGGCGGCCAACAGTGAGCAGACATCTTTCTCAAGCTGTCATTTTCCCCCAGCTCCTATGCCATATTTGGACATGTGTAAAAGCTCTCTTTTCATGTGACAATGACTAAAACTTCTCTTTCTCCCTCTCTCCCTCCCCTCCCTCTCTCCCTCCCCTCCCTCTCTCCCTCCCTCCCTCAGTGTCGAGAGGCCCTGACCACGCGTCAGAAGCTGATAACCCAGGACTACAAGGTTAGCTACTCTCTGACCAAGGCCTGTAAGGCTGACCTCAGGAAGCACCGCTGTAACCTGGACACCAACATGCCCCGCGCTAGAGAGGCACGGCTATCATATCTGCTACTATGCCTGGAGTCTGCTGTACACAGGGGTGGGTGGAGGAGAGAGAGTGGAGTCTGCTGTACACAGGGGTGGGTGGAGGAGAGAGAGTGTGTGTGTACATGTGTATGAGAGGTTATAAATGCCATACATTAACTGTTGAATGTGTATACATGTGTATGAGGGGTGATAAATGCCATACATTAACTGTTGAATGTGTATACATGTGTATGAGGGGTGATAAATGCCATACATTAACTGTTGAATGTGTATACATGTCTATGAGGGGTGATAAATGCCATACATTAACTGTTGAATGTGTATACATGTGTATGAGGGGTGATAAATGCCATACATTAACTGTTGAATGTGTATACATGTGTATGAGGGGTGATAAATGCCATACATCAACTATTGAATGTGTATGAGGGGTGATAAATGCCATACATTAACTGTTGAATGTGTATACATGTGTATGAGGGGTGATAAATGCCATACATCAACTATTGAATGTGTATGAGGGGTGATAAATGCCATACATTAACTGTTGAATGTGTATACATGTGTATGAGGGGTGATAAATGCCAAACACATGTACACACATTCAACGGTTAATGTTTGAGGGTTGATACTTGAAGGTGTGACTTGAACGTGTGCATTTAAAAATATATATTTGTATTGTTTATGTGTAACGATACGAAGTGTCTGATTTTAATTCAGTTCCTAACAGCTGCGTTAATGGAATTCACTCCACAATATAATAGCCACTGTACTAACAGGACCCCTGGGGGTTATAATGCCTGTATAGAAACACACAAACCACATAACTTGTTGTTCAGTGGGTCTACATTCATTGTAACAAATATATCTAGCTATGTTAAGACTCCCAAGAACGAGAACGATTTTAAATATGTTTTAATTCACCAATCTGATTTGTTGCTTTATGTTTCTGCTTTATAGCTTAAGTTATAGCCTATGACAGGTCAGTGACCTTTAACCTAATGAATGCGGACCCAATGAACAATAAGTTGTGTGGTTAATGTGTTTGTATACAGGCATTATAACCCCCCCACCTTGACCGATGGTAAACAGTGCAGGGTCCTGTTTGTGCAGGGTCCTGTTTGTTCAGGGTCCTGTTTGTTCAGGGTCCTGTTTGTGCAGGGTCCTGTTTGTGCAGGGTCCTGTTTGTGCAGGGTCCTGTTTGTTCAGGGTCCTGTTTGTTCAGGGTCCTGTTTGTTCAGGGTCCTGTTTGTGCAAGGTCCTGTTTGTTCAGGGTCCTGTTTGTGCCGGGTCCTGTTTGTGCCGGGTCCTGTGTATATATATATATATATATATATATATATATATATATATATATATATATATATATATATATATATATATATATATATATATATAAAAAAAAATCACGTTCACATGTTCATTTATGGCGTTTATCACCCCTCATTTACAGAGCATTTGAAAAGTATTCAGACACCTTGACTTCTTCTGCATTTGTTACATTACAGCCTTATTCAAAAATAAATGATGATTTTTATCCTCATCAATCTACACAGAATGACCCATAATGACAAACCCAAAACAGGTTTTTAGACATTCAGACCCTTTACTCAGTACTTTGTTGAAGCACCTTTAGCAGTGATTACAGCCTCAAGTCTTCTTGGGTATGACACTACAAGCTTGGTACACCTGTATTGGGGGAGTTTCTCCCAGTCTTCTTTTTCAGATCCTCTCAAACTCTGTCAGGTTGGATGGGGAGCGTCACTGCACATTCAGAGACTAGTCTTGAAGCCACTCCTGCGCTGTCTTGGCTGTGTGCTTAGTGTCGTTGTCCTGTTGGAAGGTGAACCTTCGCACCAGTCTGAGGACCTGAGCGCTCTGGAGCAGGTTTTCATCAAGGATCTCTCTCTGTACTTTGCTCCATTCGTCTTTCCCTCGATCCTGACTAGTCTCCCAGTCCCTGCCGCTGAAAAACATCCCCACAGCATGATGCTGCCACCACCATGTTTTACGCTTGGCAGTCAGGCCAAAGAATTCAATCTTGGTTTCATCAGAGCAGAGAATCTTGTTTCTCAGTCTGAAAGCCCTTTAGGCCCCTTTTGGCAAACTCCAAGCGGGCTGTCATGTGGCTTCTGTCTGGCCACTCTACTGTAAAGGCCTGATCGGTGGAGTGCTGCAGAGATGGTTGTCCTTCTAGAAGATTCTCCCATCTCCACAGAGGAACTCTGGAGCTCTGTCAGAGTGACCATCAGTTGCTTGGTCACCTCCCTGACCAAGGCCCTTCTCCCCGATTACTCAGTTTGGCCAGGTGGCCAGCTCTCGGAAGAGTCGGTGATTCCAAACTTCTTCATTTTAGGAATGATGGAGACCACTGTGTTCTTGGGAACCTTCAATGCTGCAGAAATGTTTTGGTACCCTTCCCCAGATCTGTGCCTCGACACAATCCTGTCTCAGAGCTCTAGGGACAATTCCTTCGACCTCATTGCTTGGATTTTGCTCTGACATGCACTGTCAACTGTGGGACCTCATTAAGACAGGTGTGTGTATTTCTAAATCATGTCCAATCAATTGAATTTACCACAGGTGGACTCCAATCAAGTTGTAGAAACAGCTCAAGGATGATCCATTTCAAGTCTCAGAGCAAAGAGTCTGAATACTTATGTAAATAAGACCTTTCTGTTTTTTAATTTCTAAAAATTTGTTTTCGGTTTGTCATTATGGGGTATTGTGATGTCATTATGGGGTACTGTGATGTCATTATGGGGTATTGTGTTGTAGATTGATGGGGAAAAACAATACTTTAATCCTTTTTAGAAAAAGTCTGTAACATAAAATGTGGAAAACGTGAAGGAGTCTGAATACTTTCTGAATGTCTCTCTAACCAGGTCGTAGTCCTCCCAGGTCGTACTCCCCCCAGCTCGTACTCCCCCCAGCTCGTACTCCCCCCGTACTCCTCCCAGGTCGTACTCCTTCCAGGTCGTACTCCTCCCAGGTCGTACACCCCCCAGGTCGTACTCCTCCCAGGTCGTACACCCCAGGTCTCCCCAGGATGCTGGTCTGAATGCCTCTCTAACCTATCCCTTCCTCTCTCCCCAGGTCTCCCCAGGATGCTGGTCTGAATGCCTCTCAACCCTATCCCCTCCTCTCTCCCCAGGTCTCCATGATGCTGGTCTGAATGCCTCTCAACCCTATCCCCTCCTCTCTCCCCAGGTCTCCCCAGGATGCTGGTCTGAATGCCTCTCTAACCTATCCCCTCCTCTCTCCCCAGGTCGTACAGTGTCTGAGGACTGCCAGGGGGAGATGTTGGAGTACCGTAGGATGCTGATAGAGGATTTCTCTCTGAGTCCAGAAATAGTGCTCCACTGTAGAGGGGAGATCGAGACCCACTGCTCCGGACTCCACAGGAAAGGACGTACCCTCCACTGTCTGATGAGGGTGGGCCGGGGGGACAAGGGAAGCACAGTGGACGGACTCTGTCAGAGCGCGGTGAGACGATGCACGCTGACGACACAGTGCCTTCAGAAAGTATTCATACCCCTTGACTTTTTCCAGATTCTGTTGTTACAGCCTGAATTTCAAATGGATTCAGATTGTTTTAGATTGTTTTGTCATTGGCCTAAACACAATACCCCATAATGACATCACAATACCCCATAATGACATCACAATACCCCATAATGACATCACAATACCCCATAGTGGAATGGTGTTTTTTTTCTTCAAACGAATTAAAAATGAAGATTTCACCATCAAAGGTGACTGTAAAACAGTTACAGTGTTTAGTGGCTGTGATAGGAGGAAACTGAGGATGGATCAACAACATTGTAGTTACTCCACAATAATAACCTACATGACAGAGTGAAAAGAAGGAAGCCTGTACAGAATACAATTATTCCAAAACATGTTTGTAACAAGGTGCTAAAGTAATACTGCAAAACATGTGGCAAAGCGATGAACACTTTGTAGTCAGGACAAAAAGTCATGTTTGGGGCAAATCCAATAAAACACATTACTCAGTAACACTCTACATATTTTCAAGCATAGTGGTGGCTGCATCATGTTATGGGTATGCTTGTCATCGTTAAGGACCGGGGAGTTTTTCAGGAATGGAATGGAGCTATTAGCACAGGCAAAATCCTAAAGGAAAACCTGGTTTAGTCCGCTTTCCACCAGACACTGGGATATGAATTCACCTTTTCAGCAGGAAAATAACCTAAAACACAAGGCCAAATCTACACTGGAGTTGCTTACCAGGAAGACAGTGAATGTTCCTGAGTGGCCCGAGTTACAGTTTTCATTTACATTTACTTGAAAACCTATGGCAAGACCTGAAAAGGTTTGTCTAGTAATGATCAACAACCAATTTGACAGAGCTTGAAGAATTTTGAAAATAATAATGGGCAAATGTTGGACAATCCAGGTGTGGAAATCTCTTAGACCCAGAACGGCACCCAGCTGTAATCGCTGCTAAAGGTGCTTGACTCATGAGTGTGAATACGGATGTAAAGTACTGACTCGACTCATGAGTGTGAATACGGATGTAAAGTATTGACTCACGAGTGTGAATACGAATGTAAAGTATTGACTCACGAGTGTGAATACGGATGTAAAGTATTGACTCACGAGTGTGACTACGGATGTAAAGTATTGACTCACGAGTGTGAATACGGATGTAAAGTATTGACTCGGGTGTGGATACGTATGTAAAGTATTGATTCGGGTGTGAATACGGATGTAAAGTATTGACTGTTTAAAATGTTCTATATATTTGCTAACTAAAAACATGTTTTTATGGGGTATTGTGTGTAGATGGGTGAGAACCCAAAATCTATTTAACCCATTTTGGATTCAGGCTGTAACAACAAAATGTAGAATACGTCAGGGGATATGAATACTTTCTGAAGGCACTGGACACACACACACACAGACACACTGGAAACAGGCATGCATAGACACACGTACAGATACACAGCAAATGGCATGAGCAGGCTCAACTTTTGTCTGGTTTCTAAAGATCTGTATTTGCTGTTCCCACTGACTAGAATGTGGAGATGAGGCTGATGGGGCTGTATGTGTTTTCATACACTGGAGATGAGGCTGATGGGGCTGTATGTGTTTTCATACACTGGAGATGAGGCTGATGGGGCTGATGGGGCTGTATGTGTTTTCATACACCTGAGATGAGGCTGATGGGGCTGTATGTGTTTTCATACACTGGAGATGGGGCTGATGGGGCTGTATGCGTTTTCATACACTGGAGATGAGGCTGATGGGGCTGATGGGGCTGTATATGTTTTCATACACTGGAGATGGGGCTGATGGGGCTGTATGTGTTTTCATACACTGGAGATGAGGCTGATGGGGCTGTATGTGTTTTCATACACTGGAGATGAGGCTGATGGGGCTGATGGGGCTGTATGTGTTTTCATACACTGGCGATGAGGCTGATGGGGCTGATGGGGCTGTATGTGTTTTCATACACTGGAGATGGGGCTGATGGGGCTGTATGTGTTTTCATACACCTGAGATGAGACTGATGGGGCTGTATGTGTTGTCATACACTGGAGATGAGGCTGATGGGGCTGTATGTGTTTTCATACACTGGAGATGAGGCTGATGGGGCTGTATGTGTTTTCATACACTGGAGATGAGGCTGATGGGGCTGATGGGGCTGTATGTGTTTTCATACACTGGAGATGAGGCTGATGGGGCTGTATGTGTTTTCATACACTGGAGATGAGGCTGATGGGGCTGTATGTGTTGTCATACACTGGAGATGAGGCTGATGGGGCTGATGGGGCTGTATGTGTTTTCATACACTGGAGATGAGGCTGATGGGGCTGATGGGGCTGTATGTGTTTTCATACACTGGAGATGGGGCTGATGGGGCTGTATGTGTTTTCATACACTGGAGATGAGGCTGATGAGGCTGTATGTGTTGTCATACACTGGAGATGGGGCTGATGGGGCTGTATGTGTTTTCATACACTGGAGATGAGGCTGATGGGGCTGTATGTGTTTTCATACACTGGAGATGAGGCTGATGGGGCTGATGGGGCTGTATGTGTTTCATACACTGGAGATGAGGCTGATGGGGCTGTATGTGTTTTCATACACTGGAGATGAGGCTGATGGGGCTGATGGGGCTGTATGTGTTTTCATACACTGGAGATGAGGCTGATGGGGCTGTATGTGTTTCATACACTGGAGATGGGGCTGATGGGGCTGTATGTGTTTTCATACACTGGAGATGAGGCTGATGGGGCTGTATGTGTTTTCATACACTGGAGATGAGGCTGATGGGGCTGTATGTGTTTTCATACACTGGAGATGAGGCTGATGGGGCTGATGGGGCTGTATGTGTTTTCATACACTGCCGCAGCCCTTACAGTAGAAATCTAGTAGTATTGTTATTGTAAATCTAGTATTATTTTTATTGTAAATAAAGTAGTGTTTTATTGTAAATAAATTAGTGGTGTTATTGTAAATCTAGTACTATTGTTATTGTAAATAAAGTAGTGTTTTATTGCAAATAAACTAGTATTGTTATTGTAATTCTAGTAGTGGTGTTATTGTAAATCTAGTAGTGATGTTATTGTAATTCTAGTAGTGATGTTATTGTAAATCTAGTAGCGATGTTATTGTAAATCTAGTAGTATTGTCCCTCAGCTCCAGACCTTGATCCAGTCAGCTGATCCTGGATCAGACTACAGGATAGACCGGGCCCTGAACGAAGCCTGTGAGTCTGTTATCCAGACGGCCTGCAAACACATCCGCAGCGGGGACCCCATGTGAGTACCATCACACACACACACACACACACACACACACACACACACACACACACACACACACACACACACACACACACACACAGAAGAACAATCGCATGCACACACACGTTTGTGAGTACTGTGATCTCAGATGCACGCAGACACAGACGCTGAGTAAATGCACACATGTCTTTTCTACCTGTGATGGTTGGCGGCACCTCCAGCTGTGTCTTTCCTGCTGTGTCAGTCAGTTCAGAATAAAGGGGTTTGTTACCTGTCAGGAATATCACTGTTGTCTTTGTCTTGAACAACAGGCCACTGGCAGGTTGGCAAGTGTTCGGCACGGTGTCAGTAATATGTTCAGCACGGTGTCAGTAATATGTTCAGGCTAGGCACGGTGTCAGTAATATGTTCAGACTGGACACGGTGTCAGTAATATGTTCAGCAGGGTGTCAGTAATATGTTCAGGCTGGGCACGGTGTCAGTAATATGTTCGGCACGGTGTCAGTAATATGTTCGGCACGGTGTCAGTAATATGTTCAGCACGGTGTCAGTAATATGTTCAGGCTGGGCACGGTGTCAGTAATATGTTCAGCACGGTGTCAGTAATATGTTCAGGCTGGGCACGGTGTCAGTAATATGTTCGGCACGGTGTCAGTAATATGTTCAGCACGGTGTCAGTAATATGTTCGGCACGGTGTCAGTAATATGTTCGGCACGGTGTCAGTAATATGTTCGGCACGGTGTCAGTAATATGTTCGGCACGGTGTCAGTAATATGTTCAGCACGGTGTCAGTAATATGTTCAGCACGGTGTCAGTAATATGTTCAGCACGGTGTCAGTAATATGTTCAGCACGGTGTCAGTAATATGTTCAGCACGGTGTCAGTAATATGTTCGGCACGGTGTCAGTAATATGTTCAGCACGGTGTCAGTAATATGTTCAGCACGGTGTCAGTAATATGTTCAGCACGGTGTCAGTAATATGTTCGGCACGGTGTCAGTAATATGTTCGGCACGGTGTCAGTAATATGTTCAGCACGGTGTCAGTAATATGTTCAGCACGGTGTCAGTAATATGTTCAGCACGGTGTCAGTAATATGTTCAGGCTGGGCACGGTGTCAGTAATATGTTCAGCACGGTGTCAGTAATATGTTCAGGCTGGGCACGGTGTCAGTAATATGTTCGGCACGGTGTCAGTAATATGTTCAGCACGGTGTCAGTAATATGTTCGGCACGGTGTCAATAATATGTTCAGCACGGTGTCAGTAATATGTTCAGCACGGTGTCAGTAATATGTTCGGCACGGTGTCAATAATATGTTCAGCACGGTGTCAGTAATATGTTCAGCACGGTGTCAGTAATATGTTCAGGCTGGGCACGGTGTCAGTAATATGTTCAGCACGGTGTCAGTAATATGTTCAGCACGGTGTCAGTAATATGTTCAGCACGGTGTCAGTAATATGTTCAGGCTGGGCACGGTGTCAGTAATATGTTCAGCACGGTGTCAGTAATATGTTCAGCACGGTGTCAGTAATATGTTCAGCACGGTGTCAGTAATATGTTCAGGCTGGGCACGGTGTCAGTAATATATGTTCAGCACGGTGTCAGTAATATGTTCAGCACAGTGTCAGTAATATGTTCAGGCTGGGCACGGTGTCAGTAATATGTTCAGCACGGTGTCAATAATATGTTTAGCACGGTGTCAGTAATATGTTCAGCACGGTGTCAGTAATATGTTCAGGCTGGGCACGGTGTCAGTAATATGTTCAGCACGGTGTCAGTAATATGTTCAGCACGGTGTCAGTAATATGTTCAGCACGGTGTCAGTAATATGTTCAGCACGGTGTCAGTAATATGTTCGGCACGGTGTCAGTAATATGTTCGGCACGGTGTCAGTAATATGTTCGGCACGGTGTCAGTAATATGTTTGGCACGGTGTCAGTAATATGTTCGGCACGGTGTCAGTAATATGTTCAGCACGGTGTCAGTAATATGTTCGGCACGGTGTCAGTAATATGTTCGGCACGGTGTCAGTAATATGTTCAGCACGGTGTCAGTAATATGTTCAGCACGGTGTCAGTAATATGTTCGGCACGGTGTCAGTAATATGTTCAGGCTGGGCACGGTGTCGGGATGGGTTTTTGATTGATTGATAAAGTCATTGCCATATTGTGTGTGTAGGATCCTGTCTTGCCTGATGGAGCACCTGTATACAGAGAAGATGGTGGAGGACTGTGAACGCAGACTACTGGAGCTACAGTACTTCATCTCTAGAGACTGGAAGTAAGTCAACCATGACCTCTGACCCCTAACCCCTGAGTTTGAACGCAGACTACTGGAGCTGCAGTACTTCATCTCTAGAGACTGGAAGTAAGTCAACCACGACCTCTGACCCCTGACTGTGAACGCAGACTACTGAAGATGCAGTACTTCATCTCTCGAGACTGGAAGTAAGTCAACCATGACCTCTGACCCCTAACCCCTGACTGTGAAAGCAGACTACTGGAGCTGCAGTACTTCATCTCTAGAGACTGGAAGTAAGTCAACCATGACCTCTGACCCCTGACCCCCTAACCCCTGACTGTGAAAGCAGACTACTGGAGCTGTAGTACTTCATCTCTAGAGACTGGTAGTAAGTCAACCATGACCTCTGACCCCCTAACCCCTGACTGTGAAAGCAGACTACTG
Source organism: Oncorhynchus mykiss (assembly GCF_013265735.2). Taxonomy (NCBI): domain Eukaryota; kingdom Metazoa; phylum Chordata; class Actinopteri; order Salmoniformes; family Salmonidae; genus Oncorhynchus; species Oncorhynchus mykiss. The sequence continues at coordinate 100,924,698 of NC_048570.1, read as the reverse complement.
GAGCTGTAGTACTTCATCTCTAGAGACTGGAAGTAAGTCAACCACGACCTCTGACCCCTGACTGTGAACGCAGACTACTGAAGATGCAGTACTTCATCTCTCGAGACTGGAAGTAAGTCAACCATGACCTCTGACCCCTGACCCCCTAACCCCTGACTGTGAAAGCAGACTACTGGAGCTGTAGTACTTCATCTCTAGAGACTGGAAGTAGGTCAACCATGACCTCTGACCCCTAACCCCTGACTGTGAACGCAGACTACTGGAGCTGCAGTACTTCATCTCTAGAGACTGGAAGTAGGTCAACCATGACCTCTGACCCCTAACCCCTGACTGTAGACTACTGGAGCTGTAGTACTTCATCTCTAGAGACTGGAAGTAAGTCAACCATGACCTCTGACCCCTGACCCCCTAACCCCTGACTGTGAAAGCAGACTACTGGAGCTGTAGTACTTCATCTCTAGAGACTGGAAGTAGGTCAACCATGACCTCTGACCCCTAACCCCTGACTGTGAATGCAGACTACTGGAGCTCACACTACTGGAGCTCACACTGTCAAACTCTCTACTGTCCCCTGTCTGCCACTGTCTAACTCTCTACTGCCCCGCCACACTAACTCTCTACTGCCCCCTGTCTGTCGGTCTGACACTGTCTAACTCTCTACTGCCCCCTGGCTGTCGGACTGTCTAACTCTCTCCTCACTCTACCAGACTGGACCCCATCCTGTATAAGAAGTGCCACACTGTCTAACTCTCTACTGCCCCCTGGCTGTCAGACTGTCTAACTCTCTACTGCCCCCTGGCTGTCAGACTGTCTAACTCTCTCCTCCCTCTACCAGACTGGACCCCATCCTGTATAAGAAGTGCCACTCTGTCTAACTCTCTACTGCCCCCTGGCTGTCAGACTGTCTAACTCTCTACTGCCCCCTGGCTGTCAGACTGTCTAACTCTCTACTGCCCCCTGGCTGTCAGACTGTCTAACTCTCTCCTCCCTCTACCAGACTGGACCCTATCCTGTATAAGAAGTGCCAGGGTGACGCTGCCCGGCTGTGCCACACCCACGGCTGGAATGAGACCAGCGAGCTGATGCCACCTGGGGCCGTGTTCTCGTGTCTCTATCGCCATGCCTACCGCACCGAGGAGCAGGGACGACGGGTAAGAGATTCAGGAGTAGCGAAGATGGACTAGTTCCCATGGTTCCACATTACTACTATGGTAGAACACATGTTGTTGGAGATGGTGGTGAGGAAGATGAGGGTGGTGGTTGGTAATGACATTGGTAGGTGGTTGGTAATGACAGTGGTAAGTGGTGGTGGGGATTGGTTATGACAGTGGTAGGTGGTTGGTAATGACAGTGGTAGGTGGTGGTGGGGAGTGGTAATGACATTGGTAGGTGGTTGGTTATGACAGTGGTAGGTGGTGGTGGGGAGTGGTAATGACAGTGGTAGGTGGTGGTGGGGAGTGGTACTGACAGTGGTAGGTGGTGGTGGGGAGTGGTTATGACAGTGGTAGGTGGTGGTGGGGAGTGGTAATGACAGTGGTAGGTGGTGGTGGTGGTTGGTAATGAGTGGTGGTGATGGTGGTTGGTAATGACAGTGGTAGGTGGTGGTGGGGAGTGGTAATGACAGTGGTAGGTGGTGGTGGTGGTTGGTAATGACAGTGGTAGGTGGTGGTGGGGAGTGGTAATGACAGTGGTAGGTGGTGGTGGGGAGTGGTTATGACAGTGGTAGGTGGTGATGGTGGTTGGTAATGAGTGGTGGTGATGGTGGTTGGTAATGACAGTGGTAGGTGGTGGTGGGGAGTGGTAATGACAGTGGTAGGTGGTGATGGTGGTTGGTAATGACAGTGTTAGGTGGTGATTGGTAAAGACAGTAATTGTTTTTAAAGCCCCGTTCCTGACTGTGCTGAATCTGATGGACATAAATGGCTACAATATTGTCTGACAAGATGATCATCCCATCTGATATCTGTGCTGTTATAAAAAATGACCTTCCACTGGTATGTGTGTGTGTGTGTGTGTGTGTGTGTGTGTGTGTGTGTGTGTGTGTGTGTGTGTGTGTGTGTGTGTGTGTGTGTGTGTGTGTGTGTGTGTGTGTGTGTGTGTGTGTGTTCCCTGTGTGTGTGTGTGTGTTCCCTGTGTGTGTGTGTGTGTGTGTGTGTGTGTTCCCTGTGTGTGTGTGTGTTCCCTGTGTGTGTGTGTGTTCCCTGTGTGTGTGTGTGTGTGTGTTCCCTGTGTGTGTTGTTTAGCTGTCTCGTGACTGTAAGGTAGAGGTACAGAGGATCCTCCACCAGAGGGCGCTAGATGTGAAACTAGACCCTGATCTCCAGAAGCGCTGTTTGACTGACCTGGGGAAGTGGTGTAGTGACAAGACTGGCACGGGACAGGTAGGTGACACACACACACACACACACACACACACACACACACACACACACACACACTGTATGACTGGCCTGGGGAAGTGGTGTAGTGACAAGACTGGCACGGGACAGGTAGGTGACACACACACACACACACACACACTGTATGACTGACCTGGGGAAGTGGTGTAGTGACAAGACTGGCACGGGACAGGTAGGTGACACACACACACACATACACACTGTATGACTGACCTGGGGAAGTGGTGTAGTGACAAGACTGGCACGGGACAGGTAGGTGACACACACACACACATACACACTGTATGACTGACCTGGGGAAGTGGTGTAGTGACAAAACTGGCACGGGACAGGTAGGTGACACACACACACACACACACACACTGTATGACTGGCCTTAGGTAGTGGTGTAGTAACAAGACAGGTAGGTCACAGACAGACAGACAGACAGACAGACAGACAGACAGACAGACAGACAGACAGACAGACAGACAGACAGACAGACAGACAGACAGACAGACAGACAGACAGACAGACAGACAGACAGACAGACAGACAGACAGACAGACAGACAGACAGACAGACACTGTATGACTGGCCTGAGGTAGTGGTGTAGTAACAAGACAGGTAGGTCACAGACAGACAGACAGACAGACAGACAGACAGACAGACAGATTCACTGTATGACCGACCAGGTAGGAGGACAGATTTACCTGACAGAAACCGACACTGGCTTCATCCCAATTCCCCCAAAGTGTAAATCTGTACTTTCTCACATGGAGTTAAGAATGGTGGAAAACACCCTCCAGCCAATGCGTACACCAATCAGATGCTTTTAAATCCATGAGATTTAGACTACTGAAAAAGGGTGGAGAATCAGCACTAAATGTCCTAAATCAACCCCTGGGCATTCTGGGAGAGCTGCAAATGTCCCCAAAAAATGCAAGATAAGCCCATTGGGCCTCTTACCAGAATGCTAACAAAATAAGCACAAACTAATAGGGCATTCACATAGATGCTGTTATCTAAATGCTAATGAGCAAAAATGAACAAAGTAATTGCAAAGACAGGTAAATCCAGCTCATAAAGTTACACAAGCATAGCAGAGGGGGGAAGAACAGAGGAGGAACAGCAGCATGTGTTCACAGAGCAGAGGGGGGAAGAACAGAGGAGGAACAGCAGCATGTGTTCACAGAGCAGAGGGGGGAAGAACAGAGGAGGAACAGCAGCATGTGTTCACAGAGCAGAGGGGGAAAGAACAGAGGAGGAACAGCAGCATGTGTTCACAGAGCAAAGGGGGGAAGAACAGAGGAGGAACAGCAGCATGTGTTCACAGAGCAGAGGGGGGAAGAACAGAGGAGGAACAGCAGCATGTGTTCACAGAGCAGAGGGGGGAAGAACAGAGGAGGAACAGCAGCATGTGTTCACAGAGCAGAGGGGGGAAGAACAGAGGAGGAACAGCAGGATGTGTTCACAGAGCAGAGGGGGGAAGAACAGAGGAGGAACAGCAGGATGTGTTCACAGAGCAGAGGGGGGAAGAACAGAGGAGGAACAGCAGGATGTGTTCACAGAGCAGAGGGGGGAAGAACAGAGGAGGAACAGCAGGATGTGTTCACAGAGCAGAGGGGGGAAGAACAGAGGAGGAACAGCAGCATGTGTTCACAGAGCAGAGGGGGGAAGAACAGAGGAGGAACAGCAGCATGTGTTCACAGAGCAGAGGGGGGAAGAACAGAGGAGGAACAGCAGCATGTGTTCACAGAGCAGAGGGGGGAAGAACAGAGGAGGAACAGCAGCATGTGTTCACAGAGCAGAGGGGGGAAGAACAGAGGAGGAACAGCAGCATGTGTTCACAGAGCAGAGGGGGGAAGAACAGAGGAGGAACAGCAGGATGTGTTCACAGAGCAGAGGGGGGAAGAACAGAGGAGGAACAGCAGCATGTGTTCACAGAGCAGAGGGGGGAAGAACAGAGGAGGAACAGTGACCGGTGATTTGAAGAACTCAATATTCTTTATCTGCTAACGTATTGCACAAGTTAACTGCAGGTATTAAAAAGGAGCTACAGAAATGGAACTTTATTGAAAAGTTTAAATGAATAGTTTTGGCGGTATTGGAAAACCTTCCCGTGGCTGTTTCCAAGTCCCCTGGTATACGGTATACACCGCCCAGCCTTCCACATTATGGATTACAATAATGTATTACTGCCTTTGGCTTCGCTTCTCAAATACTGACTGTGTTTGCTTGGATATATACCAAGGCTGTGTTGTGACGGCGTTGTGTGACGGTGTTGTGATGGTGTGTGTGACGGTGTTGTGATGGTGTGTGTGACGGCGTTGTGTGACGGCGTTGTGATGGTGTGTGTGACGGTGTTGTGATGGTGTGTGTGACGGTGTTGTGATGGTGTGTGTGACGGCGTTGTGTGACGGCGTTGTGTGACGGCGTTGTGATGGTGTGTGTGACGGCGTTGTGGTGGTGTGTGTGACGGCGTTGTGATGGTGTGTGTGACGGCGTTGTGATGGTGTGTGTGACGGCGTTGTGGTGGTGTGTGTGACGGCGTTGTGGTGGTGTGTGTGACGGCGTTGTGATGGTGTGTGTGACGGCGTTGTGATGGTGTGTGTGACGGCGTTGTGATGGTGTGTGTGACGGCGTTGTGTGACGGCGTTGTGATGGTGTGTGTGACGGCGTTGTGTGACGGCGTTGTGATGGTGTTTGTGACGGCGTTGTGTGACGGTGTTGTGATGGTGTGTGTGACGGCGTTGTGATGGTGTTTGTGACGGTGTTGGGATGGTGTGTGTGATGATGGTGTGTGTGACGGTGTTGTGATGGTGTTTGTGACGGCGTTGTGTGACGGCGTTGTGATGGTGTGTGTGACGGCGTTGTGATGGTGTTTGTGACGGTGTTGGGATGGTGTGTGTGACGGCGTTGTGTGACGGCGTTGTGATGGTGTGTGTGACGGTGTTGTGATGGTGTGTGTGACGGCGTTGTGTGACGGCGTTGTGATGGTGTGTGTGACGGCGTTGTGGTGGTGTGTGTGACGGCGTTGTGGTGGTGTGTGTGACGGCGTTGTGATGGTGTGTGTGACGGCGTTGTGATGGTGTTTGTGACGGTGTTGGGATGGTGTGTGTGACGTCGTTGTGTGACGGCGTTGTGATGGTGTGTGTGACGGCGTTGTGGTGGTGTGTGTGACGGCGTTGTGGTGGTGTGTGTGACGGCGTTGTGATGGTGTGTGTGACGGTGTTGGGATGGTGTGTGTGACGGCGTTGTGTGACGGCGTTGTGATGGTGTGTGTGACGGTGTTGTGATGGTGTGTGTGACGGCGTTGTGTGACGGCGTTGTGATGGTGTGTGTGACGGCGTTGTGGTGGTGTATGTGACGGCGTTGTGATGGTGTGTGTGACGGCGTTGTGATGGTGTGTGTGACGGCGTTGTGATGGTGTGTGTGACGGCGTTGTGATGGTGTGTGTGACGGCGTTGTGATGGTGTGTGTGACGGCGTTGTGATGGTGTGTGTGACGGTGTTGTGATGGTGTTTGTGACGGCGTTGTGTGACGGCGTTGTGATGGTGTGTGTGACGGTGTTGTGATGGTGTGTGTGACGGCGTTGTGTGACGGCGTTGTGATGGTGTGGTGACGGCGTTGTGATGGTGTGGGTGACGGCGTTGTGATGGTGTGGTGACGGCGTTGTGATGGTGTGTGTGACGGCGTTGTGAGGGTGTGTGTGACGGCGTTGTGATGGTGTGTGTGACGGCGTTGTGATGGTGTGTGTGACGGCGTTGTGATGATGTGTGTGACGGCGTTGTGATGGTGTGTGTGACGGCGTTGTGTGACGGCATTGTGTGACGGCATTGTGATGGTGTGTGTGACGGCGTTGTGATGGTGTGTGTGACGGCGTTGTGTGACGGCATTGTGTGACGGCATTGTGATGGTGTGTGTGACGGCGTTGTGATGGTGTGTGTGACGGCGTTGTGTGACGGCGTTGTGTGACGGCATTATGATGGTGTGTGTGACGCCGTTGTGATGGTGTGTGTGACGGCGTTGTGTGACGGCGTTGTGATGGTGTGTGTGACGGCGTTGTGATGGTGTGTGTGACGGCGTTGTGATGGTGTGTGTGACGGCGTTGTGATGGTGTGTGTGACGGCGTTGTGATGGTGTGTGTGACGGCGTTGTGATGATGTGGGAATGGTGTGTGTGACGGCGTTGTGATGGTGTGTGTGACGGCGTTGTGATGGTGTGTGTGTGACGGCGTTGTGATGGTGTGTGTGACGGCATTGTGACGGCGTGTGTGTTCTAGGAGTTGGAGTGTCTGCAGGACCACCTGGAAGACCTGCTGTCAGGGTGTGGAGAGGTGGTGGGCAACCTGACAGAGCTGCAGTCTGAGGTACACTATCTGTCTGTCTTCATGTTGGATGGACTGTGGCTCCAAAATTATTGGCACCCTGATAAAGATGAGCAAAAAAGACTGGATAAAATAAATGATACAAATACTAAACTATATTATTACTATG